>NC_038253.2:4170299-4234923 GCF_000004515.6 Glycine max
CAAGAGCCGATTCAAGAATATGATCCAAACTGTTAGATTGTTCAAACATTGAATTCTTAATTTACTACAAAGTCATCATGATTATGGTGATTCCTTGTTCATCTTTCAGTTATATGTCCTAATTGATTCAGTGCTGAATGCCAAACTGAAAGGTGCATACTTGTTTAATTTTTTAATCATTGACCTATTCGCTTGATTATTGGAACCAACTGATTTTATAATTGTTCGTTTTTATCAATGAATTGGTGCTTAGCAGATTTTACAGCCCTGCTGGATTTCATTTGGTAACCTTTTTTTGTGGGCAGTTTCCCTGGTAAGCTTCACTTTCTCTTCTTATAGTTACTGTAGCCTGTGTCTCAAAACTGCGTTGTTAATTTTTTGTGAGATGTTATATGCACATTATTTTCAGGTAGAGAATCGCCGAGCTGAGGTTGCTATTTTATAACTTAGTCTATGAGCACCAGTCAGCAAGCAGTTGTTGCATTCAAGTTTTGAAACGTTTTTCACCTGCTTTTTGTATGTAATTGAGAAAGTATTCGTATTTGTTTCGAGAGGCAAGGAGGTTGAGGGCGAGAGGAGATTCGCTTCAACTTTCTGCTACCGAAGCAGTAACCTTTTATTCAATCTTGAGATCTTACAAGATTTGTACTTGTATTTGCGTAGTGTTGAAAGTTTGTATAATTTGTGTATTTTCTCAAAGCTCAGCTTCCACCATTTTATGGAAAATTCAATTCACCAGACGCTAGTGGTTTTGGTATGTAGTCGTTTCTATTTTGTTACGAAATTACCGTGCCTTTTCATTCGTATTTTTCTGGCCGTATGTTATAATCTGAGGACTACAACATCCTGCATTTTCAACATGCTGGCCTAATTCTAAAGTGTGGAAATATAGGCATAACATGTGATAGAAAGGTGAATAGATCACCTCTCGACTCAAGTGGAATTTTTTTTTTCGGATGGTCATGATGCTTTAAGATTATAATGCTGAATCTCACTTTTATTATAGAAAAATATATTACATTGATAAAGTTTATTGAAGGGGTAGGATTTCATGTAGTGAAATAATTCATTTGTAATAAATGTTAATGAGTATCTAAAATTGTGAGGTGTCTAAAAATTGTAACTCTTTTGTGTCTCTCTTGAGTTCTTAAGCATGGTTCCGAATTACTTTTTTTCCACTCTTTTTTTTTTTGAGGTTAAGTAAAATGCAATCTTGTCTTATCTTGATGGTCTTATGTCTATTTTATCCAGCGTCAATATGAAAACAACGTGTAATTTTTTCCCGTCTATTTTTGTTCGAAGACAATCTTATTTAAGACAGTGTAATATTCAAATTTTAGTTTATTATGTTATAAAAGATTAATTTCTTATACTATACTAAACCTAAATTACCATATTCACCAAAACAAAAAACCTAAACTACTATCATATGGGTTTATCAATTGTTGTAAAGATATTTTAAGTTCAAATTTAGATATATGATTGTGTTAAATATGTAGAGTTTTGTTACCTATAATAATCTTATTCAATTCAATTATAATCATTTCTAATAAAATTTACCCATAATCTATATAAAAAAAAAATCCCAACTCCAGAAATGGAAACTACTACTACGTCTAATGATGCTTGCTTGGTGAGACAGTTTCCTCATTTTTTAATTAGTTTACCGATGCACCCCCAGATTATGGATCCTGTTATGGTGGGCAATGGGCATGGGCATGGCAGCAAGGTTTCCACACTGGCAAGTAGCAATTTCCCCTGTTAGTTTATTGTCTTAGTGGTTCATGATTAAAAACGACATTGTATTTATGTATTAAAAATGAACTGTTGAGGTGGGGGAAAATGGAAGGATTTTTGGCTGAAAAAGAATAATTCAATTTCAAAGATTTGAATAAAATATTATTTTGAAAACAAAATCATTCCGTACCTGTACTTTTGAGTATTTCCTCATGGCATAATAATTGTGACAGACAAGTTGATTGTTTTATCATGGGTCCTTTTGCTTTCAAAACATGAATTTCATAGGTACTGCTGGATCATTTAGAGGCGCGGGAACTGGTTCTGTTTCCACGTCATTTCGATCTAGCATTGCTGCTTATACAGGATCTGCTAAGACTTAACGGTACGAAAGACATCGAGAAAGCAACTGATAATTTCCATGCTTCAAGAATACCTGGAGAGGGGGTTTTTGGCCTTGTTTACAGTGGTATCCTTGAAGATGGGATGAAAGTGGCATTCAAGGTTCTAAAAAGGGAGGACCCTCATGGTGATCATGAATTCTTAGCTGAAGTTGAGATGCTTAGTCGTCTTCACCATAGAAATTTGGTCAAGTTAATTGGTATATGAACTTGTTCCCAATGGAAGTGTGGAATCCCATTTACATGGTACTTAAAATCTGCTTCTTATTTGCTTACTTCATTCTCGAGATAGCATGCCGGCTGTTTAGTTCTTCAAGATAATGTTTATTTATTTTGTTCTGTTGTCTTCTGATAGGGGTTGACAGGGAAATCAGCCCCCTTGATTGGGGTGCCCGGATGAAAATAGCTCTTGGAGCAGCTCCTGGTCTTGCTTATCTGCATGAAGATTCAAGTCCTCGTGTTATACATAGGGACTTCAAGTCTAGCAACATATTGTTGGATTGGCTTGAACGGCATCGGATGGGGAGAACAAACACATATCAACTCGTGTCATGGGAAGTTTTGGGTATGAAGTTGTCTTCCTTTCATTTTCTGTTTTGGAAAATTTTATCTCTCAGCTTCTTGCAATTTAGTTGTCCTCAGACTTCAACATATTAAACTTGTGGCTGTTGATTAGTCAAGTCAAATGAACTATTTTCTTGACCATGCCAAAAGACATTTGCCTCTATAGTCGCTTATTTTGAGTATCCTTTTGGGTACTTTTAAGCTGAAATACTTCAATAATAATAGCCATGGTTTCCTTGACTGGCATTAGTTATTATTGAAGAAATGGCAGTATAGCAATAAATACAGAGCTATTTCTGGTAATTTGTCATCGGAACTAGATATCCATCTATCACCCCATCTCCATCTAAGTTATCAAAACGGAAGAAGTATACTTAGTATTTTTTATTTAAAAACTTGGATGCAAAAATTATTTTCCAATATTGCACCTTAGCTAGCTAATACACTATCCACTATAATTTCTTTCTAAATGATTCAACGAAGAGAAAAAATATGTAAGAGAGGGTACATATGATTTTCAATCCTGATTCTTTGCTTTCAACCACCCTTGCAATTCTATAGGAACAACCGAACAAGTGATGAATTTGAATCCATGACAATATCTGCACTTGGTCAAAAGTCAAAACCTATTATTCAGCAAGATTTGGCAGAGTCTGGATCATATAGAAGAAACTCTTATTCAGGTTCGCTGAGAACCGGAAGAAGCCGGCGGTTGTGGCAGATAATTAAGATTCTTTCCTAGTGGCAGTGTCCGTGAACATGGAACTATGTTAAAGTTATGATCAGATTCCCATAAAGAAATCGCATTTTTTTGGACTTTCTCTGTGTCTATTGCACTACCTGGATTTGTTAATATGCAATTCATAATCTTAACTTTGCAAAGAGGCATTCACTCCTTGGCTTTGAGAGCCTTATTAGGCTTCGGAATAAAAGCATGTTGTAGATAGGATGTGCCATCACTGCCATGCTTTGCTACTATTCCGCAAGAACACTGTAACTGGTACCCACTGAAGAGGGGGAGTAATGTAAATCTGCCTTGATGGTAAAAAAAAAAGAGGCTAAAATTCACTTTTATTCCCTAAAAAATTTAATTGCACATTTGGTCCTCAATATTTTTAAATTTTAACAATTTTGATCACTATTAAATATTATCATTTTTTTAACAAAAATGCTGACATGACATTTATCGGATAATATGGCATTGATATACTTATGTGACAAATGATGATTAGATATATATGTCGATGTGATATTCTGACGTACTTATATAAAAATAATGATCAAAATTTGAATTGTGTATATCATGTTAGCATGTGTTTCACATTGTCTCATTGTATATAACATTAATATTTCAATATTATGTTATCACTTAAATGTCATATTAATAGTTTCTATTAAAAAATTGATAACAAGACTAGTGGTGAATTAAAATTGTTAAATTTTAAAAATATTGAAAACCCAATGTACAATGAAGAAAATTGAGGGACCAAAATTATACAATCATAAAATTATAAGAATCTAAATTGGATTTAAGTAAAAAATAAATAAATAAGGAAGCATTCCTACTTCGTAGAAGAAATTGTCCCTTTTTCTTCACACCAATAGTAACATTCCTACTAACCTATGTGACTCACCTTTGTGTAGTCCAATTTATATAGATGGTCACTGAAATTTATATATAATTTGGTGTAAAAGGAACATTGTCATGTTTAAATTGGGGTGGAGGAAAAAGCAACATCTTGGGAGAGGATTCATTCCCCAATTTCTTGGGTGGAACCAAGAATTTCTTTGACTACAGAAGTTGGTCTTTTGCCTCGATGGGACTAAAAGAGAACAATTTGTATTTGAAGGACTAAAAATAAATGTTATCATATTTAAAGTATATTTAATCTCAGAAAAAAAACCGTATAAGAAATTTTTAATTACTAATGTTTAAAATATATTAATTTAAAAATTAAGAAATAGTTGATCAAGTTATGATATTAGTTTAAATAAAAAAATGAATTAATTTGATTTAATTTAGATTTGAAGTGAAAAAATTAATTAATTCAAAAGTTCGTTTAGTTTAAATTTTCAGATCAATATAATCCAATCAACACTTTTTTTTTTTTTAAACTTTTGTTGGTATAAAGGGGTGCAGGAAGCAACAGTCCCTCCATGGTTTGTTTTAAACCTTAATATTTTTTAAAGAAAAATGTTGTTGGGTGAATTACAAGAATTTGAAACCCAGTGTGAAGAGATATTGGGCCTTAGAAGTTGGGCTTGTTACAAGTGTAGCGCACGGTGAGTGATCTCAGAGGCGGTGCTGACGTTGAAATAGAGTATAGACTAGAGTCAGTGAGTGAAAGAGGGGTTTGTAGTCTGCAAATTGCAGTTGAAATTTGGAACGTGCAAGATCCGGTGCTGTAGTCTCTACATTCTGTGATGGTAATTCAATTTCATTTTGTTGCTGTCTTCTCAATTTCAATTTTCTGATTCTGTGTTTTTGATTTATGTTGAAGGCACCAAAACCGATAACGAGTCCCGTCCCCGATTCGTGGTACCCCACACTCTCCGTCTTCACTCTCGCCATCGGCCTCGTCTTAACCGCCTCTTTCTTCATGTGAGTTCCTCCTCGATCTCTTTCCTTTTCCTATTCCACATCTACACACGATCTCGATTTCGATTTGCATGAATCATCAATTGTAGAATGGATTTATGAATCTTAGGGTTTTACTCAACATTAAGAATTCTGGATTTGATTTATGGGAAGGACTCTGTCCCATATTAATCGTCTTGTAAGAAGAAAAAAATTATCCCTAAATAATTGTCATTTTAGTTTTTTAATGTAACATTAATTACTCTGTTTCCAACAAAAACTATAAATGAATTAACCATGATAAGTTTAATTTTGTAAATTTGGTGTTTTATTTCATCCATTTATTAGTTTTTCTTGGACTGTGTAAAACAATCTAAGATGACAATTACAATGAGACAGAGAGAGTATCATTTTGTTGGTACCTTGGTCTGCATTAGCGGTAGGCAGTAGTGAATACAAAGTCAACATAGGGGAAGTTTTATGAGAAGGACGACCCTTAGATACCATTCTTTAGGCGATATGTTTAATAAGGTTTTATGGTTAGCATAGGTTAGTAAGGTGAAACATTGCAGATTTCTCTTGTTTGTAAGTAGTAAGTACCGAATGAGGAACAATCTTGAATCTAATGGCTACTTGGGCGAGAGATTTTGCAATTGTTGGAGTAAGTTTAACATAGGATGTAATTCATTAAGTTTAGACAAATAAAGGAGCATGCAGAACAACATTTTTCTATGCCAAGCCCAAGGGACAAGGGTAACACTGTAGGTATCCTGTCCAGGAAATGTTTATATTTAATGGAAAAATGCCTTCAACTTTATGGTGTTTTCATGTGCATCCCTTCAATATTGACCACTTTTGCCCGTCTGTTGTTTAACCAGCTAAATGAGCTAATGCGCAATGCAGCGTAGACACTTCAAAGTAGTAGTTGTGTCCATGCCATACCTGGGTCAGACAGATATAGATGGTTGTCGTGGCAACATGGGTGAATTTACCGTCCTCTGTTGTCTGGCTTTGTGTAATCTCGTGAGACAAAGGTGCTTGTTGTTACAAAGTACTTTTGCAGTTGAGGCAAGCATATATATGTGAAATCTGACTCAGGAGCTGAATGTCATTATTGATTTTGTGACCTATTAGTGCTAGGTTGTAGCTATTATTGATTTTGTGACCTATTAGTGATAATTTGTAGGTGTGGGTTCGGTTTGGACTCTGTCTTGTATTTTTGTGGTGTTTAATGATGTTTCAAATCTTAAAAGATATCAGGAGTTTCCCCTTCACCTGTTTGGCAAGTTTCATGAACTATGAATGTTTATGCCACACTAGCTGCTATCATATCATTGTATCTATATTCCTCTCTACACATTAATTAAATGGATGTATTATTTGCAGTTATGAAGCAACATCTTCTAGGAAAAGTCGTTCACTTGTTCAGGAGCTGACAACTGGAGCAGTGGCTTCAGTCTTCTTGGTATGTATTTTTTATGTTTCCTTTGTTCAGACTTTTTTTACATGAAACTGGTATGATAAATGATATGGTAAAACTTATATTTATGTGTCTATCTTCTTGGCAGGGTTTTGGGTCCCTGTTCCTCCTACTTGCTTCTGGCGTTTATGTCTAATATAAACATTGAATTGGATGAAATTTTGCCAAGCAGATAGCTTTAAATGAAAAATTGCATTGGACGTTTTAGTTTGATATCTGACTCTAAGTTATGTTCATAATCTATCGATGACAATGTTGGTTGTGTGTAATGTTCAAGAAGAATAGAAGATTATGATATCTGAGATAGTTTTCAAACATGTTTCTGGGGTAATTTCTATATGCTGAATGCCAACGAATATCATAGTTTATACTTGATAATATAAAACAGCTTATTTGGGGCCTCTTTGAATGGAAGGGTTGGGTGAGATTATTTGTGCCTTTAGTTTAGGCTCTGATGACAGCGAAATGTGTTTAATCAATTTTTCTTGTTTAAAAGAATTGTCGTTACGATAAGTGTTTTTACTCTTCTATCCATCTAAGGAGATTTTTTTTTTTTTTGGACCAAGAATTATATACTCTGAGCTAATTAACAAGTATTACATATAGAACTAACAAAGTAACAATTTTACTGAAAAAAAAAAATTGTTCTTCAATGTTCAAAATGTCACAAATTTCACGTTATGTCTAAATAGTATAAACCAGCAAATATAAATAGCACCCATTGAGCGAATTAACAATCATTACAAATAGTACTTAGCAATTGTATACTTTTTGACTTATTTTATGATCTGAACATTCCATGAATTCCCCGATATCACTCCAACTGTTTGTGAAAGTTAATGCAACATATTGGATACAAATAGAATTCTTGAAGAAAATTATACGAGAACGTTTCATCTTGCAACACTCTTTGTCTTTGTTATTAATTACTGAGAGCTATATATTTGCAAATTTATTTCAGAGAGTTGAAAAATAAAACACATTTTTTTTCTGTTGAAAAATAAAACACATTCTTTTTTTAGCGAAAAAGAAAGAAAATACAGGTAGCATTCTTGGAACATTTTTTTTAACAAGATTTCTCAATTTCGAGTGGAGACAGAGGGAAACTTCGTGTTATTCTCGAGAGGTAGAAACTACAAACATTCGGCTAAGGTAGAGAAAGATTTGTTGAAGCTCTTGTAAGTAAATATTCGTTGTGAAATGAAACAAATCTCAAGTGGTTAGTTACTGTCTTGTATAGTTTTACTAGATGCACAATCAAAACTAGTTTCCATTAAAAAACACAATCTTGTGAATAAAAAGTGAATACCAATAAATGCTATATGTTTCATTAACAGTACGTAATCCACCAATAAATGCCTCTGGTATTGTTTTGCCACAAATTCTGATATTTGATTTAATATGGTCTGTACATTATTATAAATTCTTTAGTATTTTTTTTTACGAATAAAAAATGATATTTGATTTTCTCATCCGTGTTTAAAAATCTTGTTGCAAACACAGGGAAGGAAGTAATTAAATGCTGTATAGAATTGTAATCATAAGGTGGTGTCTGGTGTCATGGATATTTTAAGATTCTTAAGAAAGTGAAGTGGCAATATTCTAGCCTTGTATTTGGTAACCCGATACAGGAGGGGACATGGATCCCCAAAACAATTTTTAGTTACTTTTTATTGTGTTTTAACGTGGAAAAAAAAGTGAAACGTAGATACTCAATGCCATTTCCAAGACGCATTAAATTTGACTGATTCTATGATGATTGTTATCAACTTGGATGAACATGATAAATCAAAATATGCTTAAACTTCCCCCATTAAAAGATATTTTTATTCTTTGTTTAATTTTTAATAAAATATTAAGAAAACAGATAAAAAAAATATTCTAAGTGTTTTTTTTAAGGAAATTGCAAGTTATACTAAACACATAATTTTATATACTCTTTGACTTGGTCATACCTGAAAAAGAAATCAATTATAAAATTAGTGCCCTTCATTGATTGGTGATGGTCTTGCTCATTTATGATGTGTCATGTCTTTTATTTTCTGTTGAATATGTGTACTTGACAGTGTTCGACAGATTTGATCTTGATATAATTGACTGTCCGATTCTCTTTTTAAGGAAATCACACGGATAGTAACGGGAAGTAGCAAGTTCATCGGCAACGGCAATTAGAATAGAACAAGAACTCTTGGACCATTCTCGGAATAATATGAAGCTTCATATAGAACATTTTATGGACTATGGTAAACCATATATTAAATCTTGGCATAAATGAATCGTAACGCAACCATGAACGATTCCGGGAAGTAATTAGTGAGGAGACTAAAATTATATGAATTGAGATTTTAAATGAAAAATTGCTAATCTAAATAGCAAATATATAATATATTATATTATCAAATTATGTATGATAATGTTGTTTTCGTATCATAAGTTTTAATACATGATTACATTAGTTTTAAATTTCAGAAGCTTATTGTGGAGATGGATTCATAAATCGATTTAATATAAAGTGAGACCCCCGACAAAAATAGATCTGTATGAGTGGAACGAATCCTTTACTACTTTTGTACCGATTCCAACACGATTGTAAGATGAATCACTCTCTGTCAAATTGAGGTGAGACACGGTCTCAATCATCTGTCTCTTGCACAACAAAAGTAGAAAACCAAGCCAAGATATATTTGTAATCGGGTCTCAATCGTCTCTGCCTTAGAATCATGCCAATTTATAGTGCTATCAAGTGTAGATTTTGGAATGAAGAGAAATCAAATCAGATATTATTATTTGCATCAAACACATAAATAAATTGATATGAGATCTTTTAATTTAATCACATGTCTCAAATTTAAATCCTAGATATATAAAGTTTATCGTCCATACCGTAAAGGACATGTGATCTATATCAAAAATGAGATATTATTTTATTTAAGAAAGGGATTTACACTCAAATTGATTACTTTTCACTGCTTATAAAAGGGAATTTAGTTATATTGTATTCCGTTGCTCTGTCATATTTTACTTATCGGTTTTGTATTATTAAACTCAGGCTCCGAGTCCTCGGTTCGAAGCTAGCAGAGAGATAATCATGGCTTACAAAGTTACAATCAACGAGCTATTGCTGACAAGATTGACTGCGCTTATCAGATAATAAAGCAGATTATTATCCTCAACTCTATATGACACTGTTTTGATGAAATTTTTCGATATATGAATAGCTATATATATATATTATTTTATTTTCGATATCTCAATTCATGACTGCATAAATACGTAAAGATAGGGAATTCATATTGATTATGTCATGTACAAAAAGTTTGTATCAAATTGTAAAAAAATGATTGTAATTAAGGGTCACTCCACGGTTGATCTGGACCATTAAGTGTATGTTTATATTAAAGTTGGCTAATTAATATTTAATCAGTGAATCTACCATGTTAAGGTTTGCGTATCAACTTTTTTTTTCTCCCTTTTATTTTTGTCATTGTATTGTACAATTTGTTTTGCTTGTTTTCCTGGCTGTGAACCTTGCCACAAGTTATGTAGCTCAGTGCTCAGCACCTGTCTTTGAATTATTATTACTCACTAGTGGACATTTATTGAGGTGGAGCTTCGTTCAAAATGCTGAAGAAGGGCCCCCGTTTATTTACCAAAATATTACACGTAATAAAAAAATTATAATTAATATTTTGTTTAAATTAAAATTACATTAAAGTTCAATTACTTGCTGTGATGTGAAACTATAATTATAGTTAAAAAATAATAATTAATAACAAAAATACTTGAATAACTATTAACTTACTAGTAGGAAACAAGAAAAGTAACAAATTCAAAGTGGGACTCTTTGCTTGTAGTTGTAGAGTGAGAGATAAAGCAAAAGTAGACCCCTGTCTTTATTAGGGGTTAATAAATTATAGTGTGCGAAAAGAAAGAAGTCACTAGAAAAAGCCAAGTGAGTTAAGTCTCTTAATTAAATGATTAGTGCGTATATGTTCTTAAAACTTGTTTTCGAAACATAGTATGTCACTTCAAACTCATTTTGGTCTGTAACATTTATTTCAAAGAATTAAAGCAGTAAAGCACAAACATACATTTGAATCTTTAACAAAACAACAAAGCCAACCGCTTTATAAATTCATTTGCCAGTGACTCAAATCTCACCTTCATAGCCTCATACCACTCTCCACTATTTCCTTCCCTCCCTCTTAATTTTTGTGTGACAAAAGCAAAGCTAAGTATCAAGTAGCAACAATGGTGGCGAAGAAGCCGCTAATTGTGATAATTGGAGCTGGAATGGCAGGGCTCACTGCTGCCAACAAGCTTCACAGTGTGAGTGCCTCAAAGGACTTGTTTGAGGTGTGTGTTGTTGAAGGTGGAAACAGGATTGGTGGGAGAATCAACACATCAGAGTTTGGTGGTGACCGAATTGAGATGGGTGCTACTTGGATCCATGGAATTGGAGGCAGCCCAATTCACAAAATTGCTCAACAAATCCATGCACTTGACTCTGAGCAACCTTGGGAGTGCATGGATGGGAATGAGAATAAGGCCACCACAATTGCTGAAGGTGGCTTTGTGCTAAACCCTTCTTCCCATGTTGACCCCATCACAAAGCTTTTCAACAATCTCATGGATCATGCTCAGAGAAAGATGCCAACAACAACAAAGGGTGACTGTGGAAACCTTAGTGTTGGCTCTTTTCTTAAACAAGGCCTTGATGCTTATTGTGGTTCATCAAAAGAGGAAGAGGAGCTCAAAGGGTTTGGAAAATGGAGCAAAAAGTTACTCGATGAAGCAATCTTTGCAGTTCATGAGAACACACAGAGGACTTACACATCTGCTGCTGATTTGTTCAATCTAGATTATGCAGCAGAAAGTGAATACCAAATGTTTCCAGGTGAGGAAATCACAATTGCTAAAGGCTACTTGAGCATAATTGAATCTTTAGCATCTGTGCTACCTCCTGGTTTGGTTCAGTTGGGTAGAAAAGTCACAAGAATTGAATGGCAGCCGGAGAGACACGAGGCGATGAATTTGGAAAATGGAAGACCATGTTCTTCTAGGCCTGTGATGCTACATTTCTGTGATGGCTCTATTATGTCTGCGGATCATGTCATTGTCACAGTTTCACTTGGAGTGTTGAAGGCTTCTATTCGTGATGATGATTCAGGTATGTTAATGTTTAATCCCCCTTTACCCTCTTTCAAGGCCGAGGCTATTTCAAGGCTTGGTTTTGGTGTTGTTAATAAGTTGTTTATGCAATTGAGTGAGCCTCCACATGAACATTCCAAAGGGTTCCCCTTCTTGCAAATGGTTTTTCATTCACCTCAATCTGAGTTGAGGCACAAGAAAATACCCTGGTGGATGAGGAGGACAGCTACCCTTTGTCCAATTTACAACAATTCTAGTGTCCTCCTATCTTGGTTTGCTGGGGAAGAAGCACTGGCACTTGAGTCACTCAAAGATGAAGAGATCATTGAAGGGGTTTCAGACACAATTTCATGCTTCCTATCGAATTCACTTGAGTTTTGCAACGGGAATGTGAATTCTGAGAAGTATTCTCACGAATATAAGGTGAAATTCAGTAAGGTGTTAAAGAGCAAGTGGGGAACAGATCCATTGTTTTTAGGCTCATACAGTCATGTGGCAGTTGGATCAAGTGGTGATGATTTAGATACAATGGCAGAGCCATTGCCAAAATGCCTCACTTGTGCTTCACCACCACTTCAAATCTTGTTTGCAGGGGAAGCAACTCACAGAACCCATTATTCTACAACTCATGGAGCTTACTTTAGTGGCCTTAGGGAAGCCAATAGGCTTCTTCAACACTATTCACTGTGTTAAGACTTATAGTATAACAACTTTGTATTGCTTTTTTTTTTTTTTTTTAAATATCATTAATTTGTATCAAATTATTCTTACTTTACTCTTTAGGGAAAATTAGTAAGTGATTGTCAAAAATTGAAAATTAGAAGTGGCAAGATGAAAAGTGAGATGGGGACATTCAGCTGGTACTATAAGACCAATTATTCCACATATAATTGTTTTCTTTTATTCTATTGGGGTGTAGTTTCTTTTTGTTTCATATCTTGTAAATCATTAAAACAAACTACTAGCTAGGTGTCCTTTTACTTAAATTCAGAATCTAATGTGGATACTGGCTTCCCCCAGTGGACAGGATCCGATAAATCCGGGTCTTTCCAACTTGGAACCTCCTCATCACTCATCAGCTCTTCACTGAAACAAAATATGGCTAGTCAACTTAACTGCTTATTAGTTTTCAATGCAAAGAAACAAGTCATTTTAACACCCTTTCCTTTAACGGGAAACTGAAGTGAACTCAATTGTTTGAGTCAGATCAGAGTTTTACTTGGAACAATAATTGATACTTTGATATTTTTAACTTTAGTTCGCCGCAATCGGGGAATTAATAAATTATTGCCGAATGCACTTTTGATGACAGTAAAAAATCCACCTTTCGGCCAAACGGGCCATATGTTGGTATAAACAAACCTATTTTTGTAACTAACACAGAACGCGTGTATCTAATAACGTGGAACTGTTGTTCTCTTTTTAATTAGATGTCTCACATTGAAGTTATCAATACACAATTGTGTTAAATATTATCATAGAAAGTTTTATCATTCATATTCATAATCAACCTATTTGATTAGAGCAAGATTATCCCTAATTAATTTGTTTCGTTATTTTTAGTAAAATATTTCTTCATAATGTCATTTTTTATTTATTTATAAAGTTTGGATATGGAACTTTATTTAAAAATTGAGTTTAATTTCTCAGATTAATATAAAATTGCTATATCTTATAGAACATTTCAATTTTAATATATGACATATTTTAAAATAAGTAAATTTTTATTCAGTGAAAAAACATTTTAAGTAAGTAATTTAGAGAATCAATGAAAGGGTGTCGAATTTTTTGTTAAGATTTAAAATATATTCAATGACGTAGTTGCTTAAAATATTTGAATGGAAACTTTATGAATGACTATTGTTCTCTGTTAATTATATTTTTTTATTCAGGAGTTGAAACCTAAAATCAATCTTATTTATTTATAGAGACCAAGTTGAATTTCAGTAAGAAAAGACCAAGTTGAATTTCAGTAAGAAAAGACCAAGTATAGTTTTCTAACACTATGTTCTGCCCACATAATCAGTAGCAGTAACCAAAGTGTCCTTAACTAACCATCAGACAAAAAATGTATGGCCACATGATCCAAGTGATTTTTCATTTTTCCGCTTCGTCAGGATTCATGAATATGATATGTCCCATCCAACCTCTGCATAGTACGTCACTACGTCTACGTGTGTAGGATCTATTGGTCATATGCCCATTGCCCACCATGCTAGTACGTCACTACGTCTACGTCTCCTTAATATAAAATATTTGTATACTCATTTTATTTGACATTGAGAGAAAAATTTAAAAATGATAATTGCTATAAATGTAATAAAAAAATGAAAACAAAATAATGTTAAATGAATATTTATAATATTATCCATACATCCAAAAATATTTTCAAGGTATAATTTTAAGCTATAATTGAGTTGTTCAAGTTAATCTCTCTTTAAAGATTAATGCGGCTTACTTTGTGATAATATATAAGTTTAAGATGAAGTATTTTAAGCATATATAAAAGAATAGTTTAAAATCAGTCAAAAAAAAAAGGTTGAGAATTAAAATGATCATTTATTCCACTCCAATCATATCTACTTTAATCTTTTTGTTTTTCTTTATCCAATGACTCACACATATAATATTTTCTGTAAGGTTAAACTCACAAGAGTTTTCTACAGACATAATCCAACATTGTGGCCTACCAATCAATAGGTATTGCTGCTAGTATTGGATTTTTATGCAAAGCAAATCAACCAAGCTTGATACTTACTTTACATTGTTTTGAGAGGTTGTCGAGAAAAGAAATAGAAGAGAGAAAAAAATATGAGAGAAATAAAATAAAAAATGTATTATTTGAATGGAAATAGACCGCATTTCGAAAAAATGATAATATTTTTCTATTTCATTTATTTAATTATTTGGAAGAAGAAAATAGAAAATACAAAAGAAAATAAGTAATTTTTTATGTAAAGTATCGTCGTAAAAAATATCATATGTTATTGGACAAAACTATTAAAGTTGTTTCTTTTAATATAATGTTTGTATAACAAAAATTAAATTATTACTACAAATGTTATGAATGAATATCAGTATGATATTATTGTAATATTTAATATATTAATACTATATAGTAATTTTATATTAATAAAATCGTTTATAGTATAATGTATAATTTTATTCATGACTTATTATAAATATTGAATAAAAATTATATTATTCAAACTAATTTAATACTAAACTGTTTTTTTACAGTTAATACTAAACTGTTAATAGTTACTAGTATAACTTTTTAGTATGTTTAGTCAAGTTTTATATAGAGCTGATAATTCTCGTAACTCATAAGTTTTTCCAGCCCATGCCCCCGTTTCCCATTATAACTGTGTCTATTTTTGTTTTTACAGAGGTTTTTATTATATATCTTTCTACACTCACAACAAAAAACATTTTTCTCTTTTCTAATCTAATTATTTAACACATTAATTTTTTTAAAAAAATTAACATATTAAAATAGTATATTGGAATATATAAAAAATAGTAGGAAATAAAAAATTATCATATTATTAATTCAATTCCGGTGCTCCTTCAAATAATGATAAGAATAATAAATCAGAAAAAACAAGATAGAGAGAAAAAACTGAAAAAAATCAGAAAAACGATAGAGGGTGAAAAAAACACTGAAATGGCCCACTTGCTGTCTCTTCCTGTCTCTACCGGCTTCAATCACACTTTGATTTGATGATCGCATATCACAAACCAATGCTTTACCTAATAACTAACAAGTCTTTGTCTGACACGTAAACAAACAAATGTGAATATACTTTCCTTCACTCACCCTAATTCTAATAACAAGTTCTTTAATATTTTCTCTCATATTAAGTAATTAAACATGTTAGTTTGAATTCTTAGTGGGTATCCTTTTCAAAGTAATAAAATTGACGTAAATTTGTACTAATAAAAAACATGTTTAATCATACAAACCTGCTGAAGCTTTACTTGGACCTGACTGGCAGGACCATTGAATCGTCGATACGTTCTAATTATACAGATTGTGTTGCAGAGTGTAAAATCTTACTTATTGACGTTGTAAGCACCACGTTTCTTTTGTTTCAATCAATTATTACCATTAGGACAGCAGACTGCTCTGATAAGGTTATCTCTCTGCGAGACTGTCTAATAAAGTTAAGGGAGAAGTCCCTTTACTAGGAACCTAAAATAAATTTGATTTATATGCCACACAGTGTGAGAAAAATTGAGACATTCTTCAATAAGTCTGTAACTGAGGAAATTGTAGATGCAATTTTTCACACACACACCAAAAAAAGAAAAAAAAATGGAATCAGCAGCTTAACTTTAAACTAGATTAATAGGGATACCAATCATACCTTAGAATAAGGGTTTCTTACCTTATGCTATTTCTTTTTCTTTTTTCCTTGGCCTTGCCTTGCCTCTGTTTGTATAAAAATGGAAAGGGCAAGTTCCCACATGATATATTTACCCGTCATATCTACTTGCATTTAGTAATCAGGTCACGGAATATGCAAAAAAGAATCTCGAATATATTGCACATGCAACATGATGTGAAAGCCGTCGTGACAAAAGCAACAAATCAAATTCCATTTTAACAGATTTCATCAACATTTTGTGAAGTTGATCATTGTCCTATAAAAGAATCTCGAACTCAAAATATAGTTTGGCACTTTGAGTGAGCTATGGAAGAGGAAGTAGTAACATGTACCCATGTTATAGGTTCACAGATATTGAAACAAAGTCTGCCTTCACATAATTTTTATTATCAAGTTGGGTTTGGGCCAGTAGGTACGTGATCAAATAGAACCACAAAGATAATTCAACTCCAATTCTCCAATTAAGATTTACAGACACGTGTAGACGATTCTTGTTTAACAAAAATCTAATACTAAGAACAAAATTTCTGCTATTTTGTAGAATAGGATAAATATTCCAAATGCCACTTGAAATCAACTATCTATTACTTTCAATTTGTTCTTACATAAACATTTCAATAGAAAAATAAAAATTATTTTCTGGTAGAATAATGATGTAGTTATCTGACACCTTTCTCGTGTCCAACTATTCTTTTATAGAAACAAAATGTGTATGAGGGGCTGCTCAATGCTTCATTATTAAAAGCCCCCTAGTTTATGGACTATGGAGCAATAATCAGCAGAATAATCTGACTATGTACAACACTTGCAGCCAATTTCTTTTATTTACATTCGTTTTCGCGCAGCCTGGTGCATGTTTGCATTCTGTATGTGTGGAATTCAACTACACAAAGTAAAGGGGTGTCGTTATTTTTCTATATAATGAACCTAATAGATCTGCTCCATGATTATCTGGCAAACTGTTGCATCACATGATCCTTATCCGCATAGTGCTTCAAGTGAGAGCTTCTTTGCAATTCCCGGACACGGGTCTCCCCCAAAAACTTCAGGAGCTACAGTCACCAAGCAAGATTGCTTGCCAATGCAGTTCTACAAATAATAACAACAACAAATAATACAAGGACAATAAGTAGCAGAAGAAAAACATAATATTAATAAGAAGCAAAAGATTTATTGGCATAACATGTTAAAACTAATCAAAATGCATACATCTTAGAATGTGAGTTTAGACCTAACTCAACCCCAAAAACTAGCTCAAAAAATGAGGGTTATCCCTCACTTATATTTCTAACTTGGCTTTATTTTTAGTTGATATGGAACTTGGGTTTTTCAAACAATACAATCATTCAGAACCAAATGATTTATCCGGCAATTTCTGTTTTTAGATGTCATATGATTGGGATACCTTTTGAGGAGCATCATATGATTTGTGAGCATGACAACTTCCTTCTCTAAAGTTTCCACAAGTTCCCTGTGGCAATCCATAACTAGCAAATTTAATCTGAGAGATGTTTTTCCCAGGTGGACACCACAAGTGAGCCTTGGGTCTAACAACTTTGCCAGAGTCTAGCATCTGTCTGTTCTTAAGAGTTGGTTGCCCTTGGTATATATCAGCACACACACTTGCTGTTGTTCTTTTCACCAAAGTAATTCCAGTAGGATCACCTCCCCATTCTTCAAACACAACCAGATAGTTCCCACTTGGGTTCAGCCACGACCGAGGAATATGGTACCTGTCCAATGCCATCAATAGGTTGTCATGAATCATCATATTCAAGTCACTCCTTTCAATGTAGTAAAATAGATAGTGTTGTGTCACTGTCAACTCTTACCATCTCTGGGAGGGTTCTCCACAATTTGTCCGGCATTTTTTATCAGTGTAAGTTCCAGCATAATAACAATCCCCACAGTTACCGCGTGCTATATATCCAGGCCAATGGCGTCCAATGCTTCGACCGTTTATCCATGCCTGACCCTTTCCCATGCTAATCATGTCCAGAGCTAACGGATCGTTGCCTGCTGGTGTGCTAAAAGTTGTCTATTGACATTACAGAATATAATGAGTCAGAATAAATTCAGACTCGGCCACTTGGGTGATCACAGTGACATAAATACAACCTTTGTTGAAAATTCAATCTTACTTACCTTGTACCATGCCAAAGGTTGCTGTTTAGCCAATAATGATCCTTGTACCCATTCCACGGAGGAACTACCACTGACAGTGTTAAGGTTTAAGGCTTCACCCTTGAGACCAATCTGCCCAACAAAATGCAAATGAGTAACCTCTTATTTTTGGGGTGATACACAGGCCATTATTATAAAACCTTTCAATGTGGCTACTAGGAAAAACAATGCTAGATAACAAACCTTGTAAGACCATTTCTGTTTAGACAAGTCTCTAGTCCCCTCATTTAGACCCTTAAGTGTGACTGGACCTAACACCCCAGCATTCCATGTCTCAAAGTGTGGCCCAACATTCTGGCATTAAATAGAACATTGTCATAAGATTAAAAGGGAATAAAAAATCTGAAAATAAAAATTGTTGTAGAAATCACAGAGATATTAGAAAGGAAGAGAACTAACCGGGAGACCCACGGCAATACTTAGTAAAGAAATCTTGTTATTGCCAACCCTCAGCTTAACACTGTCACTAAATGTTAACTTATGAGAGTCCAGTCCCCCGTACACGGTACCTGCATTTAAACAAAAAATGCATAAGTAAAAAACGGAGATTATTGTAACAAAACACTAGACTGAAAAAATATCATTAATCTTGTGTACCTGAAAGTTGATCATTAATTAAAACATGCAAAACATGGCCTGCTGACATTACGGTAAGAACAGGAGATTGTCCATTCTTTATAAAACCTTCATTTGCATCAATGTTGACACTGAACAAGAGACAATAATATTTATTAGATGGAGAAAGGATATAAACAGTAATTTTCAAGAAATTGAGCATTCCAACTATTATTCTTTTAGAAGTCAAAGACATGATCAGATACTTACTCTGTCATATACCACAAATAATCTGTAGAATCTCGGGTGACATTAATCTGCTCCCAGAGTGCATATGCTGTCAAAGAATCATCCTCATTGGATGATGCAGGCTCTTCATTGTATGACTGCCAATCAAATGCACTGTTCACGGCAGTCATCTTCATCAGAGAGCTTTGAGCACCAAGCTGTATATATAAAATTGATAACATCAATGTTCATACTTGGCAAACAAAAATCTCAATATAAATACATTTTAATGTTTTTCTGTCCTTGAAGAACAGCACATTAGTTTCTGCATTAATAATTTCAGCTTGCATTCCTTTATCAAATAAAAATAAAATAAACATGGCAAGCAGTATTGTCCTACCCTCGCAGTGTTGAAAACTGCAGTTTTGCAATCAGGAAGGATGCTGATAGACCATGGTGGTAGGTCATATTGTCCATTTCCAAATTTAACTGATGCGGAAGATTTGGTGTCATAGTTTGCAAGGAATGCAGCACAAGCACCAGAAGTCTTGAACACATGTACCTAAGATAATAACATTAACAAAAATAAGCAAATAAGTTTTAACAAGAAGCCTGTTGAGTAATTTTCACAAGTCATAACCCTGCTTAATTACTTTACCTCAAGGTTATTTCCTGGCCATGTCACTGTTGGATCTACAGACACTAAAGCTGGCTCACATAGCTTTATTGCTTTATGCAAATCTCTAAGATGCCCCCATTTTGGTTCATTTAGAAGTCCTGAGATAGTTGAACAAGCTTCAGACTAATGTGAAAATATCTCACTCAATCTCTAAGATGCTCTCATTTTGGTTCTTTTTGTATGGTGTCATTTTCCCAAGCATGTTAACAAATTTAACCTAATATACTCTGCATACCGTATTCATCAATAGGACCGTCATAGTCATAGCTGGTGGCAATGAAGAGGCCACTGGATGTCCGATCAAAGTTAGTTCCTCCATGGTACTGGATCAAAAAATGATACATTTTTAGGCTCAAATCAACGTTTCCACGTCATGGATATGTATAGTACATAAGAAGGTAGGAAACATTTATTGGCATTTATCCTTAGATAAATCTTAAATGCAATGGCCAACCTACCATATAGTAATTAACAAATGAACCACCATTCTGTACGAATCTTGCAACTGAGAATGCCATGTCTTCTGCAGGTCTACGAGGGACCGCGCCTCCAAACTCAGTGTACCTACAGAACATGGAACAAAAAACTAAATACAGGATCCAGATCAATTATTATTGTCATTTATTTGTAGTAGAACATACCAGCCAGTCCAGTTCTCTGTCCACATTTTGGGTTTGTATTTCTTGTTGGGAGTAAAGTTTTCGCAGTAGTATCCATTGCAGGTGTCAATCTATTGAAGAGAAAGATGCAAAGGAGTATAATCAATCAGTCAATGAAACAAACAAAAAGAAAAGGGGGTGGACAGAGGCACGTTAACTACTAGTGAAGAACAACCCTGAAGTAAAAAAGTGAACAAATTTACAGAACTGCTGAGATAAAAGAAAAACAACAACAGAAAAAGGCCAAATGGGCCAATGAACACACATCAAAATTAAAATATATCAATAGTAAAGGCAACAACCTAACCCAACAAAACAACCAAAACACAACTGAAAAATGTACCTAAAAAAAAGGACACAGCAACATAGGTGGGGGACACAAAAATTTATTCTAAGAAGATAAGAATTCTTCTCCAAATGGTTTTTTTTTTTTTCAAAAAAGGTTATGTTTAGCAAAAGGTGCTTACAAGAGGATCCGGAGTATCTTGTTGCTTGCACATAATCCAGGGGACACCAGTATCTAAACCCACAGCCATTTGAGAAAACCATTTGGTATAAGCTTTCCCAGGGGCACCAATTTCCCACTCCACTGGTCCATATTCGTTTTCTATCTGTCACATTCAATTTGGGGGCCAAAAAAAAAAAAAAATACTATTACTGTAATTGGTTGGCCTAACTAATAAAACTTTCTAGTCAAGAAAAAATAACACGGCAAAATGCAAAGTTGAGACTTGAAGAAAGCAATAATAGGAATATATATCTTATTTAAATCCCAATTCCTTGCCTGTGACATAATTATCGGACCTCCCTGCGTCTGGAACAATTTCTCCTCCTTCATAATGCTGACAATCTTCTCAGTAAATTTTTGCATTGCAGCCTACATCATTGCGAAAATTGAACGGTTGCTTAGAAAATTCACAGAATTCGATAATTAAATAACAACAATATAACTATGAGTAAAATTGAAAATTCCAACCTTGAAAGGTTCATTGTCTGTTCTGAAAGCAATACCCGGAACATACTTGAGCCAAACAGGAAACCCCCTGAATATCAAACAGAAAGAAAAGACCTTTAACTCTTTAAGCAGTGGCTAAACATTGTTGTCCTTTTTCAAAAGTAAATTATTCTCTGAATATATTATATAGAATTATAAGACAGGTTACAAAAAATCATTACCCAAAGTTCCATTCAGCACATATGTAGGGACCAATGCGGAGATGAACATAGAGACCAGCTTGCTGTACCAGCTTGATGAACTTAACCAAGTCGTACCTATCCTCGAAATAATACTGAATTTTTTAATTTCACGAAAATTCACATAAAAAAATATGAGTGAGCTTTCTATTCAAACAAGTGAAAATAAGAATAAAAAAAAATGAAAATAACATTTGCATTACCTTTCCGGGAGAAGGCTCATGTCCATTCCAAAACACATAGGTTTGGATAACATCTAAGCCTCCATCTTTGGCCTTTTGAATAAGGTCTGGCCACATCTGCAACCAATGAGAAACAAAAAAAGCCTTTCGGTGTGAAAACTGAAAATTGAAACTCTTTTGGTGATTACAAAAATAACTAACTAAAAGTACTTGCCTCAGGTGTGCTTCTTGGGTAGTGAATGGAACCAGAGATCAAAATTCTTCTCTGGCCATTAACAACAATGGCTTTGTGATCATAAGTCACAGAGGCTGTGACTGCACAAACCCACAAAACTAACAGCAGGGTACAAAAATTCCCCCTTGGTAAATTCTCGATTAGAACCCGTGAACCCATTAGTGTCCTTCACACATTTTAAAAAACTCCAAAAGAGAAGAAGGGAACAAGAGAAACGCGCTTGTGTTTTTAGTTTCTTCACAATGCCTTTTTGAGATTGAAAAGAGATGTCAGATTGCACGCAAAGACTTTAATAAATAACAATGGTAGTTGAGGTGCGTGGTTTTGGGAGGAGGCTGCAACTCCTTTATATACATTTGAAAATCCAAAGCTACTACAAGACCTTGGAGTCTGGACACTAGAATTGGGACCCATTTACTCCTTTCCTTGCATGCCAATGACTCACTCACCACTGACCCCACAAACAAGCTTTTAAATTATTTTTTTTATCATATTATAAATTTTATTATACTTATATTCTTTTTCTTTTTCTTTTATCTTCCTAGATGTCTCATAGCACAATGAGTGTTTATAAAACAATTTCCCATTACTATTTTTGTTTTTAGAAGAATCAATTATTTTTCTTAAGAACATAAATTAATTGAAATAATCTTATAATCAGAGAAAAAGAAAATACTATTTACTATATGTATTTTTAATTGGTTAATTAAAAAAGAAAAATATTTAATTATCATTGTTTAACAAATTACTACTTTCAAACGCTAATGCTTACCTACCCAGCAGAGGACACAAGTGCGAAATGAACTAGTTTAGTCACAATTTCCAGTAATATTGAGAAACGTGACAAAAAAGTAATCTCCGGCCTCTGGTTAATTTCCTTTCTGATGATGAGTGTACATTTAATTGCCATACTTGGTGGTAGGAGTCTTACTCATAAGTCATAAAGGAAGCTTCGACGCTGCACGTACGTTATTTTAAACTGCTTTGAATCCAATCCTGTTATTATTCTCATGGACCTTGTCACCAAAATATATAAATATCATCCATTACAAGGAGGGAAGCAATTCTCGGAGAGTATAATGATATTTTGGTGAAGTGTTACATCAAATCTATAACTACAAAAATTCTTTGAATGATACTTTGAGGAAGAACATAATTTCACTTTATTCATTTATTTTCAACATCTCACTTTTGAATTGATTAATGTCAGTTTCTTTGAAAAGAAAACCTTTATATATCAAATACTTGAACTCATTATTTTTTATCTATTGTATTACTTGTCATAGGTACTATTTATCTTTCTTCTGTCTACGTTTTTAATAATATTTGATATCCATCCATCTTTTTTCAAGAAAAGCTTGTTTGGATAAATTGTTCTGGAAGTAATTTTAGAAAAAAAATATAAAAACAAAAAATTAAATAACTTTTTCTATAAATTAAAATAAATTTTTCATTATTTGTTAATCATTAATTTATTTATAAATGTCATCTCATCTTTTAGAGAAATTATATATAAAAAAATTACCAATTAATTAATTATTAGCCAATAGATAATTTATTTTAACTTATGAATACATTTTTTTTCTCTTCTTATCTTTTCCTCTTAAAAATACTTTTAAAAGAGTGCATCTAAACATATCCTCAGATCTTTTGGATAGAAGATATTGACGATTTTTTTAAAAGACGAATAAAAAACGTATTAAAGTATTCTCTGTGTAAAGTACTCTCCGCATATAATGACGATCTTTTAACAAATTGTATTGTTTTCTGAATTTGCTTCATGAATTGGAATGGAACGGAATAATGGATTGGCTGGGGGAACGAAAGCCAAGTTGCCGCTCATAAAATAAAACGCGTGTACCAATGGAAATCCTTTGACTAACTTTTATTCTTACAAACCAGTGGAAGCATACCATAAGTGCCAAGAGCATCATTAATAGAAATTATTGAGTTTAAGAAATCATGTTAATCAGATTTATTATTATTCTTTTTCAAGAGTTTTACTTTTTTGGTTATTTTTTAATTTTTGGAAAATAATTTTTAAGAATTTTGTTTTTATTATTTTTTGATAGAAAGATTTTGTTTTTTTTCAAGTAAAATCCAACAACTTAAATTTAATTTTATAATTAAAATAAAAAAATTCTTATATCCTATATGCTATCATCAAATTTATAAAAAATTATCTAAGAACTCAAAAGTTAAAAGATTTTTCCCTCTAATAATTTTTTTGACTGAAAAGTTAAAAGGATCTTGTCAATGAATTGAAAGAAAAAATATTTATTATAAAATTTAAAGAATTTTAATTTTTAAATCTCTTAAAATAGGGCTTGAAAATAATATTTTAGTTATAGAATTATTTTTAAAAAAATATAAAATTAGAGTAAAGTGTATTTGTATTTATCAAGGGAGAGAAATGGATGTTTTAATAATACTTGCATATAAAATATTATTTCATAATGGTATTTTTAACAAAAGTTAACAAAATTCTAACAAAAAAATAAAAATAAAATAAGAGGATAGTATATTGTAATATTCACATTTTTCTGATAGAAAGATATAATCTCCTCTTGATTTTATCGTTTATAATAATAATAATGATAATAATAATAATAACGTATTATTGCAATGATTGTCAATTTGTCATAATGAATTCATACGTAGCTTGAGAACAAATATTAATCTAATTGGTTATGGCACAAGGTCTATACTAATACTTGCGAACGCTGCCACATTCTGCCAAATGTTGTTTCAATTGTAATCAAACTATAAAACGCTAGTTATATTATTTCTTTATGTATTGAAATTTCAAATTTATACATGCGTTTATATGTAGATGTAACTAGTTGATGTTAATTTTTTTTTTTAAAAAAAATTATACAACTAATGCAGTTCAATAATTATCTACCAATGCAACTAATGTAGTTCATATGATTAATAAATACACTTGTCCATTATGTCATGATAAAACTGAATTTCTCGAACATGCTATTAGAAACTGCAATTGGGTGAAGCAGATTTGGAACCTTTTCAAGTTTACTGCTAATATTTTGTTTTATCAACAAGATATGAGTAGTTGGATGAAAACCAATGTTAAAAGCAATAAAATGTTAGAAAACACCAAATGGAGTATTATATTTGGAGATATTCTTGATTGCATTTGATGGAGACATAATGAGATCATCTTTAAGATATTTGGCACAACATCGACGGAATTTTGTTTAAAGCCTGGACGTTATTGAGAGATATCGGAAGTAGCCAAAATATGTAAAATGTACTAAATCTGATTTATCCAAATTTGAATACTGACGAGTCTGAAATATGGAATTATCCTACGGAGGGGTGTATGAAACTTAGTTGTGATGGAGCTTATCTTCCGGTAATAAGAGAAGCTTCATGTGGTGGTGTTGACATAAGAGGTCATAATGGTAGTTTTATTCGGACTTACTCTAGAAGGTTTGAAGCACTTTTCGAATTTAGAAGCATAGCTATGGGCTATTTTATATGCCTTGAATATAACTTGTGGTGAAGGGATAAGATTGGTAATGGTGGAAACATATTCTTTTGATGCTATAAAATTGCTGGATGACAGGAATGGTGAGGGGGAGGGCTTTAAAGAGTTTGTAGCTGAGATTTGGAAAATGCAAGGAAAATTCCAGCTCTACATGTTAAAACATATTCATAGAGAAACGGATAAATTAGTAGATTTTATTGGAAAACATGGATTGTCTTTATAATCTAATGTATGTTTTTATAGCAGTGTGCTTGATTTTGCAGTTCACTCGTTTAGGGGGTGTTGATGTACTAAACTCAAATTTAAGTAATATATAATTTTGTCTTGATGCTTTGTCCAAACAACTCAAAAAAAATAAAATTCACATTACATATATTAAAGTTCCAATTAGTTTTTTTTTTTGTTAGCAAAGTTGCAATTAGTACTTGCTACTTCTTGAACTTTTCATGCTCATCAATCTTGTCATAGTTAGAAGTTGCAAATTGTGATTGCAACTTTAGCAATCCTTGGTTGCACCATTGTTGATTGATTTGTTGTGCTTCAATTTGCAGGCCGCATCCTCTATTAACTACTTTAAAAAAAATGTAACACTGAAACTGCTAGTCAAAATTGCGGTTTGACTTGATCTACGGTAAAGATAAAAAAAATATATAAAAAAATCCATGAAACTAATTAGTTTTGTTACCGTCCCATTTTGAAAAATGTTTCTAAGTGACAATGCTAGTTAGCTTACTTTTTGTTTAAAAGAATATGTGACACTAAAATCGCTACTCAAAGTGGATAAACAACTTTTTTCAACTTATCATATGTTATAAGTATGTATTTGTGAGAGTTTGAAAAGATTTATAAAAATATCTCATGATTGATCCAATAGATGTGAATTTAAACTTTGCCTTAATTTAAAATTAACATAGTTAAACATTTGAATATAGGAGATCAAATTCAACATCACTCAGACTGATAATTTATTGATTATATTATATTATAATAAATTTAAATAAGAAAAAGTGTTGGCTTTCTACCATATGAGTTCCATATATTCAATATTTAACAATTTATAAATAGAAAACGATATGATATTGACTTTTTTTTTAATTAGGAAACAAGGGAGTTGTGCTGGATCCATTTCATACTTACATGTTGAAGTAATCTCTCCTCTCTACATTTTGTTTATTTGGAGTATGTAAGTTATAATTAATCGGTAAAATTGAAAACAAGGGCATTTTAAGCAATATAAATTGAAAGTGAAATCAGGTCACGAATGGTGATGTCCTGCAATAAAAGAAACCCAATTCAGGCTTCAACACACGTTAATGGGCCGCCTGCCTGCACCTGTCACCAACTTCGGCTATCTAATTGTCCTCAACAAAACAAAATGAAATCATCTGATTTTGTCGAAAAATGTCGACCAAAAAATTTATTAATTAATTGATTAATTATATAAAGCTTTCCTCCAATGAATTTCCTACCTTGATCGTTCACAGTTTTGCGTTCCAATAAACAGGGTCAGAATTAAAATACATTATTGGTGATAATAGAATATGTAATGTTCCAATAAATCACATCGAAAAAAGAATGATTTAAAGATTATATAGGTATAAAATTATATATATAATTAACGATGATTTAAAAAAATTAATTAATATTATTTATATTAACAAGATATATTTATTTTTTGATAGTCTATTATTTAACAATTTTACCGTTAAATGTACTTGGTTTAAATAATTATAAGATAAGTGATCTTTTAATAAGTTTTCTAAAAAGTGTGTGAAGGAAGATAAGTTAAAAGGTTTTGTGTTAATTTGTACAAATATTCATTGATCTTGAGTGAAGTATTATCCTGCATAGTAGTGTGAGAGATAAAAAAAAAAAAAAAAAACACTTAGCCATGTTACATAATGGATAATTGTTTATTTTTTATAAACTTTTGTTTAATTATGTATCCAATTATTTTATAGTACTGACACTACATTAGGGATACTGACCATGCAATTTGGTTAATGAATCCTTGACTTCCTAACATTACTTTTATTAGGTAACAGTTGAAGAATTGAAATGATCTGAAGCAAAACTAACTTTGTTTTCTTTTAGTTAGACTGTCTCGTAGACTCAATATATAATTATTGATTGATCAACGTTGATCCATTGGTTAAGATCCGTCCTTATTTTTACTTTTCTTTTTTATTTGCTTCAGTCAACACAACAATATACTCGTCTGAGTCGTCTCCCAAACTACAAAAACAAAATTGCATTTCATTTTTCTTGGATCAATCATTTACATTGGGAATCTATAGATCTACATATATTATAGATTTGAGTACCATTTTGCGAGTTAAAGTTTAATCTGACTTGCTATATATACCTTTTTCTAATTACTTGAAATCCTTTCAAGTAGTAGCTAACGTTGTTACTAAGCCATTGGCTTCTCAAGCAATTTCATCATTTGCATGCAAGCTTAGCTTGACATGTTTGACCTCATGCCAATTTATCGTGGGAGGGGGAGGATGTTAACACCTAGTTGTCGTAATCTAAATAATTAAAGGCTACAACCCTCAGATTCAGATCGACTACAAATAAGACTAACTACTACTATTATTAGTTCTTGCCTTGTTACTAGATCATGAAAGATTCATTCACTCTTCCCTGAAGCAATTTCCTTTATTTGATATGAACTATAATGGAGTAATACTGAGATTATATGTGCTTAAAAAATAAATTGGAGAGGAGTGAAGAAATTAAAGAAACGCATGCTAAATTTAAAGTTTGGAAACTAATTTTACAAATTTCAGTACACTGTTGCAAATTCTTATACACCAAATGAAAAATGAAAATATTGTTTTCAGAATAAAAATATTTTTAGACTCTCGCTCCCAACTTTAATGCAAACATGCAATTACGATTTGATGTGAACCGAATCTGATTATTTCATCCATAAATTGATCATTATGCAACCCACAACCACTGGGATTGCGCACATCCTAAACTAACTTAGCTGTCTTTTGCTTTGCTCATCTGTTTCCAGTTTCCACGGCTCCACACCTTTTTTGGCAATAATGGATAATGGCGTTAGCCGCGTTACATATCTCATAGCCCTGTAACCTTATTATATCCTAAACTTTGGAAATAATCCTCTGTGGCCTCTTATGTCACATCATTTCGGATGCCGATGCTTAAATCTTGTTTAGTTCCCCCTCCTTTTTTTTAAGTTGCACGTTTTAGATATGGACATGTGTGTTAATTTGTCTTCCGGATGTGTCAAATGACTTAGATCACTGTATCAATCAGATAGTTGTGCGAAACTTTTATCTAATCTGGATTTTTACGAAATAAAATGCAGTACCTGATGTATCAGTAGAAGGAAATAAAATAGAATAAAAGTGAACAATTAAGGTAAAAGTTTAAATTAAAATGGGTTATAAAAGTATGAGTTTCATTTTATTTTATTCATTTTACTCAGTTCTCTTTTATTTCTACCAAACAGGGAGGATTAGTGATTGGGCCTTATTTTCATTTTGGGTCTTAGAGTCCAACGTTAAGAAAAGGGCTTTTATTATGGTACACCACATTGTGAGTTGCGATCACGTGGAATCATTAAGGGTGTTGGCATCGCTATGACCATCCCCATCTCTATCACTATCAAGTTTGTGGTCGCGGCGGTGGGTGTGGCGGGGCACAACATCCAAACCTTGATGCTACTACTAATTGGTAATAACCAATAAGCCCCTTTCATGAATATTGGTCACGGAATTTTGGGTTACTTTTATCCTGGACCATAATAACATTTTTGTAACCCATTTTTCAGTTATCAAACCTACGTGTCATCCATTGACCCAAACAAACTGATATGTCTAAAGAAAGAAAAATCTTTCATGTGGTGTATATTTACAAGGTATT
Source organism: Glycine max (assembly GCF_000004515.6). NCBI lineage: Eukaryota > Viridiplantae > Streptophyta > Magnoliopsida > Fabales > Fabaceae > Glycine > Glycine max. The sequence goes on from NC_038253.2 coordinate 4,199,926, forward strand.
AAGACTAAGACATCTTAAATGTTTGCGTTTACCAAGTAGTACCAACATACATGTACCCTGCCGTGTTGCTTCTTGCTACTATTGCATTTTTACAGACTCTGCCCGAGCTATTGTTGTTAGTGTTATGTTTCAGACATACTTGAATTTAGGAGGGTACTAATACTCTTGCTGTTATTATCTTTTTATTATAAATCAATAAAAAAAAATACTCTATTATCTATGCGTTAAAATCACATTAATTATAAATGAATTGGAATTTAATTCTAAAAACATTTTAATTTTTATAATTATAAAATCGAGGTTTAATTATTTCAATTTTTTCAAATTTAATGTTAAACATAAAAAATATATATATACTTTAAAGGTATTCAAGTGTACATAGTATTGTGCTTTATATATACTTTAAAAATAAAAACATAAAATTTGAACATATTGTGTACATAAAATATTAAACATAAAAATATGCTTTAAATATACTATAAAATCACAAAAGATTCTACACTCTATTCTGCTTTACAATTGTTTAAAACAGGCTGTACAATTGTACACGTACTCTATGGAAAAAAACATTGTTTGCTTATAATTCATCTCTGGTTATTTCAAGTTAATGTAGTTTTAAAACTTCACAAGTTGATTTCCTTTGTAAGTAACATTTAATAAAATAAAAAAAGAGAAATTGCATATATGTGTGTTTGGAAGTGTGTCCCAAACACATGCAGACGTACGCCAAAATATATAAATGTTAATAAATATAATTTTTTAGTCCAACCCTTCATAATGTAGAGTTTGAACGTGATATCAAACATGCAACTATACAAGGGCGATCTAGTTTATTCAGTTAACTAGATCAAAGTGAATGGTACGAGTTCGTATACACGTACGACAAACATTGGCATCACAAGCGAATGTGACCTAATCCTTCGACCTCGTTGATATTGCCGTTGTAGCTAGACAAATGAAGCTCTACAGCCTCTACTATCTATATATAGCCCAAATTAAAGTAATAGTATTACCCTTACAAAACTTTCTGTTAGGAATTATTGAGGACCACAACCCACCTAAAGCTTGTAAATTAATAATTCAATTCTTAACTTTGAAGTATATATCCTCTCAAAAGGAATCAAATCAAGTGGACTATGTACCTTATGTGAAATTCTAAACTATTAACAAAATATATATTTAGTTAGCCATTCTTCCTATATTTTTTTAAGATGGAATTTAATTTTCGTCGACAGTAGAATACTAGAATCAGACCAAAACCTTTATTATACCGAAATGATTTTTTTTTTGTCTTCTATCTAATTTCTCACGTACTAATCATACTTACTAATTCCTTTTGGTTTCGGCTTGATCTTCTGTATCTACGTACATGATCAGTCCCCTTGCTTGAAATCATTATCATTACAATGACAGCAATCTAACAATTCCGTAAATACGAGTGGCTCATTAGGTTAGTAGCTTCCCATACCATAGTATTATGAAATCTTAAATTTCATCATAGCCTTACCCGTGCCCATGAAAATTCTGCACCCCACCATAACACGCTCAGATCAAGGGATAGAGAGAGAAAGTGTGTGTGTATGTGAGAGAGAGAGAGAGGGGGGGCCATGGGCGTTCTGGTATTGAGAGAAAAGAAAGTATGTCATGTTGCTGAAACGCGATGGCCCCCTTGCCAATTTTGAAAAGTACCATAATTTTGGACTTACTCTGTATTACAGACAGCAAATACATGATAATTTCTAATGAAGTCCCTGTCAGCGACAGCATTGACACTAGCATCAAACGTGTACAGGAGTGATTTACAACCCGCATACGTAGCCTACTTCGTTATCGTAAAAATTACAACCTTTTATTATTTGGGCTCTCATATTGTTTTTAGTTTTGTCGAAAAACCTCTCCTACGTTCCAAAATTGTTTATGGGTCACCATTCATGTTTCGGTTGGGAGTGTTGTACATTGGGTTATGCATGCCTCAATTTTCAACTTTGCGCTATGGGATATTTTTGCCGTTGCTTTAGTAATTAATGAATTGGAGTACTTATATATGTCCGACAGTTATTATAGTTAGAGTTCTACTTCAAATGCTTTGAGAGTTGTAAAAAAAATAACACTTTTGAGCAATCATGAAAATAGAATAAATTACATTTCTCAAGATTTGTCTTTCTCTCTTTACTTTAAAATATAGGACAAAACTTAAATACATTGCTTTTAGATGTTGTTTTTATTGTTCTTCTGTCTGAATTCAAGTTTTACCTAACCTAAATAATTTGAACAAATTTTTAATGTAAACTTTTATTATACAAATTTTGTATCGAAACAAAATTTCAATTCTAATTGAAAAACATAAACAATATATATATATATACACACACACGCACTTTCTTTTATATATTTTTAAGACATTATTTTTTATTTCTTTCGTATATTATTATTTCATTATTTTTATCCTCTCTTTTTTTCAATATCACACCTTTTAAAAAAAATATAATAAGATACGACAACAAAGGTATGACAACAATGAGAGATTCAAACTTAAAACATTATATAAATTGCACAATTGTTTTATTATCAGACAAACATTAATGAATATTGAGTCTTCAATGGTGTAATTGTTAGGAAATATGATTTCAGGTAAGAAAAAGGAGAGAAAGATATTATATTCAAAGTAAAATATTAAAAGGAGAAAGTAATATTTCAAGAAGTATAATGTTTTTTTTCTTATTTTCCTCACTTGGAATCATGTTTCCTACCGTGCTATCAAAGCAATATCACCCACGACCTTGAATGATATCTTCCTTTCTATTCATTTTTTTTCTACTTTCTCTTGCATCTGTTAATTAATTTTCCTTCTTCTTTTTTTATAGAAAATTTAGTGACATATACAAATGTATTAAAGTATATAAGTGAGGGAGGACTACTTACACTTTAGGAGAGTCAGTTTTATTGGATTAAATTAGATTTTAATCCCAAATTCTAAAATGTTATCAAAATTTATTTTAGCAATTATATTTATATGGTCTATTGAGTCATCTGCAGCAATTATCACCACTGGCAAATCCAGTAAATTTTATGTTTGATATGTCCAATTTTTTACTAGAGAGTATGTTAGAGATAATGATATGGATAAATTAAAGTATATAAATTGAAAATAATTATCATCTTACAAAATTTTAATTTTATAGAGTTAAATTAGATTTAAACACAAAATTTAAGAGCGATTGAATCATTTTTGTATATCTATGGGGGCACAACAACGAGCGAAAAAGAGCCCCCTATTGGTTTCTCATTGTTATCATTTATTGAAAACATACACAAGACATGTATACAGGTGTTAACTGGTTTGCGCCATAAGCAAGCCCTTACATGTATGAAATCAAATCAAGTATTACTCCGTTGAGATGATAAAGTTAGTAGTTGTTGTTATTATTATTATTATTATTTTTTAATTTAGCAGATCGATCCTGCTGGTTATTAAAAACCGGAGTATGGCATTTACGTGACACGAAACAGGAAGCAACATCATACTTTTAGGGACTATAAGTATTCTTTATAAGAAATCATTTTGCTCAAGTTGGACGAAAATCACTATAACCATTAAAATTTTAATTTGCATATGACAGCATAAGTATTTAAAATAATTATATATATATATATATATATATATATATATATATATATATAAGACTTAAATTTATGATCACTAACAAGATAAGTAAAACTAAAGAACAACCCCACATTTGAATAAATAATTTTTATATTGCTATCCTATAATAAACTACTATATATAGTAAGATTATTCACTTTTATAATAGATATTTTAAAAGTTTCAGACAAACTCCTAATTGATTGAGTGCAAAAAATTTATGCTAATAAATAATAATGCATAAAAATTAAATTAAAAAAATCTAACAAATTTTATGTATACTTTTTTGAAATATGACTCACGTGTGCATTAATAAATAATATCACTCATGTATAAAAAAAGATATACTAAAATATACATTTACTTATTTTATAAACTTAATTTTCAATTTTTAATTAAATTGAATATATTTCTTACTATACTTCATTTATCTTTATGGTATGTAACCTTGACATTAATTATTTAGTACTTATTTTATATTTTGGAAAATTCTAAACATAATTCATTAATTTTATTTTTTATGTTATGATTTCTTCATTTTAAATTTTCAAATCTCAACTTTAATTACTATAATTTTTTCCTTTTCATTTTGACATTTCTTTTATTTTTTATTTTCTCAAATCTTAGTTTCTTATATATATTTTTTTAAAAATTTTGTAGCTGGCCAATATTGAGATCGGGTAAATATACACCCTTTCACTTGAAAAAAAAATACAAGTAGATGGTATAAATTTTTATATTTTACTATCTTACCTTTATAATTTTGATCAGCTAAATTAAAATGCATATTAAATTAACATGATTCATATTAAATTAAAAAATTCAGAGTTAATATAGTCTAGTGATGTTAGGTTAGCATTTACATGTGAAAAAATAATCTATTTAACAAGAAATTTTATCTTCAATTTTTTTCGTGTATAAAATATTTTTGGACTAACAATAATTATTCATTACGGGCAAGATTAAGGTTGGAGTTAATAAGTTGAGAAACACCTTATTTTTCTGATCTAAAACAAAGACAAAAGACTACTAGCCCTCAATTTTTTTTTCGAGACGAAGATTTAGATTTATGATATAGTAGTTGATTTCTTTTTTACATAAAATTAAAAAAATATAGGTACAATACGCAGGGTAATTGCTCGTAAAATATCAATACATAATACTTTATATTTTGTGCATAGTCAATAGCAGGTTAGCCATTGTTGATGATTTATGTGACTGTATAAATTAAGGAAAAAAGGAGTTAGGATTCGATCGTTTCGTCGGTCTCATATCTAGTATTAGAGAAATCGCTGCCTTATAACTTATTTTCTCTTTAGTTTGTTACAACTTCTGAAGACGTAGATGGCATCTAAAATTCTAGACGGTGCTAGACTACTGAGGATATTAGAAACTTAAAAATTGGGTGTGGCGCCTCCCCAAAAATATTCTCATTCTGTGTTGGGACCTGTCCATTTGCCTGCACCAGCATTCAATGCTTTTTGGCAATGCACATGCAAAGAGCTCTTGCTAGCTCATATCTTTCTTTCACCTTGTTCCAGTCCCCAAGCAAAAACTACACACCGCTAGGGTTAGTAATGCAGCAATAGCAAGGGCTTCTAGCGGTAAAAAAAACTTTTTGCAGATAAGGTTTTGTCATACCTATGGGGTCAGCGTAGTAGCATTCCACACACTCCTTTTATTTTGTCTTTTTAACTTTGTCTCTTTTAGGTGTCATGAAGTCACGTGAACCTCTTATAGCGATGGCTATTAATTTGTTACATACTACTGCGCACTTCAGTTACTTATTTATCTTTTTAATCTTATATACTTACCCTTCTGTTCACTAAATTAAAACACATGTCTAAGGGGAAGCATACCAGGAACCTCTGGGAATAGAAATTTTTCCTATTTTATATTAGGTTTAGTTACACTTCTCATGTTCTTACTATTGTCATTTTGCCAATTTGATATCTCTACATTTTTCTTTCATAATTTAATTTCATTTTCTATTATTTTAATTGTATAATTTTAATTCTTTCATTATCTAAACATACATGAGAGTATAATATGATGGTACAAATGAGAGTCATGTCCTCTAACGAGTGTGACTCAATTGTTAATTCAAATCAAACTAATATTGGGATAAGTCTTGAGTTAGATTTTCACTGAACAAACTATTATTAACAGTGAGAAGTCTTAAAATGTAATTAAGTTTTAGATTGAAAATTAATTTTATAACTGATTTAAGGAATATTCAAAGTTCTTGTAGATAAGAAACCAAAAATCTTAATTTACCTGGTTACTTAAAGAAAGTATATCATTAATATTTTAGTTAAATATATATTAAAAATGAAGATCAAGTTTGGGAAAAAAATGGAGGATCAAAATTGTAAAACGATTATAATATATAAGAATAACGACAGTACAGTTAAGTACTTGTATTATATATATTAAATATATGACATATATCATAAAAGTTTCGCATACGATAACTAATTAACTAATGTAATTACAATAAGAGACAAATGCATAATTGATAATTGATATCCATTTAATTTAGTAATACATAACAAAAATTCTTCTTAATTTGGAAGTGTAGAAAAAGATCATGGTATAAATTCAAGTATATGATGATATAAACTTATCTCCGCCGTTTCCCATTCTTATAAGAGTAGCGTGTAGGAACTGCTGGCCATTTCTTTTCTCTGTCTTCTCTCCCTCTCAATCTTCTTCCACCTTTGTAATATTGGACAAAAGGAAGACCGTTTCAGTTGCATAATATTGTACTGATCCCTCTCTCTCTCTCTCTCCCTTGGATCTCTTTGTGATTTGGTTTGTCTGTGTGTGTGTTTTTATATGTGTGTTCCTCCATCATGATTCCAGCCTATCGCCACTCAGTATCTTCTGTTATGCCTCTGGATCTTAATGAAGATCAAAACCACGAGTTCTTCAGTCCAACTCACCACCCTTCCTCTTCGTTTTCTTCTCTATCTTCATATCCTATTCTCTTCAACCCGCCAAATCAAGATCAAGAAGCTCGATCATACTACTGGGAACCAACAAAGCAGTACTTACCAAGTCATGAAGAAGAGGTGACACATAATTAAATATCCATAATATATCTATATATACTAATTGAGATTCATATACACACATACATAGACCCCCCATAATCTTTATGATCACTATGATTGCATATATATATATATATATAACTCCTTTTTAATTTTGATCATGGGATCTTTTGTTATTAGACTGAGAAGATTATTCCTTCTAGCGGATCATGGGATCACTCGGTGGCAGAAAGTGAGCACAATAAGGCGACAGTTTGGAAGAAAGCAGAAGAGAGGAATGAAAATCTTGAATCAGTTGCTGCTGAAGATGGTTCGTTGAAGTGGATGCCTGCCAAGATGAGAATTATGCGGAAGATGTTGGTGTCGGATCAAACTGATACATATACTAATTCAGACAACAACACTACGCACAAGTTTGATGATCAGAAACAACAACTGTCGTCACCGCTTGGAACTGATAACAGCAGCAGCAACAACTATTCAAACCACAGTAACAACACTGTTAGGGTTTGTTCTGATTGCCACACCACCAAGACTCCTCTATGGAGGAGTGGACCAAGAGGCCCCAAGGTACACCTTATCTTATTGAAAACACAAATCCCAATAATGGAATCCGTACTCAACAATTTTCGTACTAACCAATTTCTTCTTTTTCCATCAATTTTTTAGTTTAATCACAGTACCCCTACGCAACAAATCATTTAAGCCCTTGATTTACTTTTAAGGGTTGTCAAAGCTCAATAAGTTGAATTAACTAGAACAATAGAGTAATTATTATTAATCAGTATTTTAACCTTTAAATACTAATTAAAAACTAAAAGAAAAAATATTTCTTATAAAAATCATACGAGTTATTATGTATTTCAATAAAATTCTTATATTTTAAGTTATTTAATCAGTGTCTTACAATACTAGTTGACATTTATTTTATTATTATTTTGAAATTAAATTTTTTTTTTGTCACAGTCACTTTGCAACGCCTGTGGGATTCGACAAAGGAAGGCAAGACGAGCCATGGCAGCTGCTGCGGCTTCTGCATCGGGAAATGGAACAGTAATTGTGGAAGCTAAGAAATCTGTGAAGGGACGGAACAAGTTGCAGAAGAAGAAAGAGAAGAAGACAAGAACTGAGGGTGCAGCACAGATGAAAAAGAAGCGGAAGCTTGGAGTTGGATCAGCAAAGGCATCTCAAAGTAGAAACAAGTTTGGTTTTGAGGATTTGACGTTGCGCTTGAGAAAGAACTTGGCTATGCATCAAGTTTTCCCTCAGGACGAGAAGGAGGCTGCGATCCTTCTCATGGCTTTATCTTATGGCCTTGTTCATTGATGAACCTTAATTAATAGCTAGCTAGCTAGCTAGCTAGAGCTACCACCACTTCACTTAATTTCAGTTCGTTATTAATTAGGTTAATTTCTTGTATTGCTGTCTTATGACTAGCTAGTTTTTGTTAGATTATTATTATTGTGTGAGATCAATGGTTTGAGTACGTTATATATGTGCGAGAAGAGTATGTATTGCAGTACTAGTAGTAGTTAGTCAGGAAATGGGAGGGAAAATAAAGTTACATGGGTGTGGGGTGATCTTATGTACTTGGTATGATATTATGTCTGATTTGAACAAGTTGACGACCAAAAAGTGTGGGTCTCTTCTTGATCTTATGTACTTTTGTATTAATCTTTTTTTTATGTAAATTTTTTAATATCTTTTTTTGTATATGTAGCCTTTAATCACTCAATATATAGTTATAAAATTGATTAAAATTAATTTCGAAGGCATGCTTGTGTAATTAAGCTAGTAGGTACTATTTAGAGTGAAGTTAATTAGCAGAATGTTATGGATGTAGCCATATAGCGTATTGTTTCAGATGAGAAAGCAACATGACTACTTTATTTTCTTTCTTTCCAACGTTGGGTTCGGGTCCTTTATATGACTCACTCAAAAAGCTATTAATTATTCCAGATTGACCTGACTTGCTTCTCAATCATGAAAGTGATGATTCATGTCTGCGTTGCAGCTTTTTGTTTCTTGAGAGACCTCTTTGTGGGATGTCCCGTTGATTTAGACTTTGTCTGCTTCATAATATTTTAACACCTATGAGGAGCTTAATTGCCTTGACTCTTCAGAGTCAGAAAGATCAAGCATATATGCAAGAAGCTCATCAGAAGAAAGCCGTGTATAGTGCCAATAATTGTAATTCCAGTTAAGATGCTGGTTTTAGTTGGAGACAAATGTGACAGTGTTTTGTGTATAAATTCATGTTATCAGATTAGAAACCAGTGTTCACTTAAATTGCGCTTTATCCTTTATGTACTTTGGAAAAGAGTTTTGTTTTGTAAGTATTAGTAATTAACTAATTATATACAATTAATTAAGTTTTGTTATATGCAATTATATATAATTAATTAATTATATGTGTCCATATATGTATTAATGCATGTGTATATACAAATATACTCTTAAGGAGTACTCATTAAAAAAGGTATTTTTAGCTAGTGAGTGGTTACACCTTTTGGAAGAATTTTACAAAATTCTAAGTTTAACTTACTAGTATATATTTTCTTTATAAGATAAGTGAGAATATATTACCAATTCCACACACACACCATTTCAACCCTGACTTAAAAAAAAAAAAAACTAAGCACAATTTTGAAAAAAAAAATATACTTTTCAATATTTTTTCACATAAATTTTATAATTAATGATCCTTGAAACAAGTTTTAAAATTCCTTAGATATATACTAGACTGAAAATATTTATCTCAATATTTGCAAGGATTATCATGGATTCATAGCTGCACTGCCTGCACAAGTAAATTATTAAGAAACCTCAGCTAAAAAATTTTGGCCATTGAGCAAGAGCAATGAATGATGTAAACGTGGATTGTGTGAAATTTCTGTATAAAAGTAATCATGCATGTGCACATCTGAGTGGGTTTATAAAAATGTGATCCCTAAATCACCCGTGATTTTTGTTTACAAGTTGCCCTTGAAGATGTTTTTTTTTTTTCTCTCGTTTGTATGAAGAATATTTTTTTAACTAATTTATAAAGACTAATTTATTTCTCCCAAATATACGTATAAAGTATATTTAGGAAGATTCAGAAGGGAAAAAGAAAAACTAAATTTAGGAAACACTTTTATCCAAACCCGTCACCTTTGTATCAAAACTTGATTCTTTTTTTTCTCTCTTTTTTTTTGGTGCAGTTTCTTTTTCTTCATTTATCAATAATGTTTCAGAACTATCTATGTGTCATCAATTCACAAGGAATTGTTCAAATTTAGTAGTATCGAGTTTAAATTTTCTGCATGTAACTGCATTTAATAATCTGAGAAAGTTTTATTGTCTATTATAGTTATACTAAACTCGAGATTATGTTTAACAAAAATAAATACATGTGCTAACAAGTATTTCGTTTTATTTTTTTTGTTGAGAAAGTGTTTTTGTCCTTTTGATATTGGATAATAAATTATAGATTCCGGTAAGATCGGGACGATTGATTATTGGGCCGTAGCATGGGCCATCGTGCGCGTGAGCGTTTCGTTATGTACGAAAATGGGCCCTAAATAAAAAGTCAAAATCCAAGATGAGTTAATGTTGGGAAAAGAGAACAAGGGAAGAGACGAAGGAAAATGGTGTAGCAACGACTCGTGAAGTGTGAAAGATCAAGTACGTGAACATCTCAGGTTTGTTGTTCGGTAGTACATCACAGCAGTGCAGAGTGATCATCATTTGGTTCTGAAGAAATAACAATGGGAATGGGTGAGACTCCCCCACATCAACCTGCACCTGTGCCTCCAACTGGGTTGCTCATGAAGCGCTGCAAGTTCATTTGGCGCCTTCTTTTGCTCTCTAATCTCGCGCTTGGAGGTCCCTTCTTGTCTCTTTCTGCATCCATCATTATGCTCTCTTTCTTTCTTTCTTTATTCACTGTGAATAATGGGTCGTTGCTAGTTAATATGATCGTCTGTTACATTTCTTTCTTGAGTGTTTGCCTTTCATGTGTTCGACACATTGCCTAACACAACTAACTTGGCTTTGAATTTCAAACAAGATGCCCTCATGGCACGTGCACAGCACATGCTTTTCTTTTCCCTCAACTTCTTGGTATATGATAATAACATTCAAATAATTTGAAAGATGTCTTTGATTAAGGTGTTCTGTGGATTGGCTTGATTGTTATAGAGAGATTTTGAGTGATTGTTTGTATAGAGATAATGGCATTCATGGTACACTGCATTATTAGGTACTGAATGTCCGAAATACTTGTGCATGCTTTCATAATTGCATTGTTATTTGTTATAATGGATGGCTTTGCTGGGAAAACCCGCCAATTGTCTTTGCTGTGATCACTGATATTAAAGGTATGAATGTAATATTGGGAGTGTTTCTTTTGCATTTGAATGACATTTGAAAATTTGAAATCCAAAATTGATAAACTTGAAATTAGTCTCTATTTGGGTATTTTGGGGTATTGAAGGGAGGATTTAAGGGAGTTAATTGACACATCTCAATTGGTTATCATTGCCAATGGGGTATTTGATTTTTAGTCCCTTTTATCAGTAAATGAACTCTTTTTATTTTGTAACTGCAATACAGCAATACTGCATGTTGTGATTGGAGAACTAGTACTATTTGAACTTGTCTAACATAATTTTTCTGCAAGTCGAGTACAACTGTCATGTTGAGAAAGAAACGTTAATTAAGAATAACACCGTGGTTCAGGGTGTTATAAGATGTTTGCATTTAAATGTCAGTATGTCTAAAAATGAGTGGGACTGTTCTCTTTTTTTCTTTTTGGTTCTTGGTTACATTGATGAAGATGTTAGAAAATGACAGTTTAGTGATTGGTACCTTTTGTAAATTGCACCTTAGTATTTTTCAGGCTGATGGATTATCTATGTTCGATAATTCTGCCATGCAAAATCATTGGTCCCTTGAGTTATGTCAATTGCAATGTTAAGGCATTGTAAAATTGTGTTTTGTAATTTAAAAAGGATGGTATGAAATGATCAGTTTGACAGATAGTATTCATTGTTATACTTGTCTCATGATGTTGTATCATAGGTAAAAAAAATATATTTTTGTTTGGACTTCAACTTCTCATATCCTTTCCATACTTTTGATATTAAGGAAAAAAATTTAATGTATACCTTAGCATATGACCTTTGGCTTTGGTTTAGAGGGAACATTTGAAATATACTGATCAGTAGTTGTTGTTTTTTTCCATGATTTGCACTCGATTGCAGCTTATCTATTTGCAAGTGCAAAACCAAGAGATTCGATGGAGATTAATAGAAGAACAGCACAAAAATCGCATAAGGGAAAAGCCAGTGTTGAAGTTTCTCCTGAACCCACCACAAGTTCAATTGATTTCAATTATGATGATTTCTTAGTGCCTGTCACAACACCTGTGAAAGTGCAGGCTCCTATTCCTGAAGAACAACAACGTGAAATTTTCCAGTGGATGCTGGAAGAGAAAAGAAAACTGAAACCTAAGAACCCTGTAGAGAAAAAAACAAACTGACGAAGCAAAGGCCATTCTTAAACATTTCCTGAGGTCAAATTCAATTCCAAAGTTTTAACTTTAACTCTCGTGCTCTAACATTACCATATCACTGACAGATTAAATAGTTTCAACCCAACTGCCAGGCTTTAAATTTGACAAGCTCATCTCTTCTGAATTCCATTGTTTTGCTGGACTATAATGGGTTAATAGCATTGCATTTCCTAGAGTTTTAGGAAAACAGGCATCTTGTCAAACTTAACCTAATGGAAGTCATGTATGCATAAAAGTGAGCAGTTGGGATAACTATAGCCTTCGTCTCATTTACATAGAAAACAAGATATTGTGCAAGAATATTATTGAGTTGGTATTACATCAACAACTTTTATTGAAAAGGGGAACCATTATCTCCTACTACTGGGTCTCTACTTGTCTCAATTACGTATTCTTTCTCTTAACATGTGATATATTATTGGTTATGTACCTGTATGAATGAGCTACTTGCCAGTTATTATTATAATGAGTAAATTCTATGAAATGTGGGGGACGCAAAGATTATATGCAAATGAAGACATAAGAGATGATAGTGATATGAGCAGAAGAATATAATATACATATGGCTATGTACTCCATTTATGTTGTTTGTGGCAAACTTGTCACATGAAAGCGGTAAATCACTGATATCCTTCAAGTGGGTCGTCAGTGTGCATTAATCGAAGTGTCGTTTTGGGACTACTTGCTTCAGGTGGCTTTTATGGTCCCCAAATGGCAATGCACTTGTGCTACGTCAGTTTATGGACGTTGATGATGCCCCCTAGACCCTAGTTGTTATCCCAATACTCTTTAGGCTTTATAAACATGTTATTGAAAATAAACAAGCATGCTTATGCTTATGGGGGCATGGCATCTTCTCCATGGTAGCTGACGGTGGTAGAATTTGTTGGTGCCTCTAACATGTAGGTGTCTAGATAACACAAGGATCAATTTTATCCCACAAAAGAATACAAGCAACTATTTATAACTTTATCATGAAAAATTAATTCATCATTTCTCACCATGAAACTAAGGGTTTGTCTCATTGACCCAATGTGAAAAAATGGGTAACTTCATCTTCAATCACCAATAGAATCTAGAAATTTGTCTTATTCTTAATTTCATGTGATTATTACTATATTTAATACATTATCCTTTCTCTCCCATGTCATTTATATTTAAATGTGATTGAAACTATTATTATATATTTTAATGTGATTGAAATACATAAAAAAATATTTTTTCAATAAAATTTACATTATTTTCATTTTTTAAATTTGAACTTAGTTCCTAATTTTTTAACCATTAAGAAATTTGTTTCTGTTTCAGTAATATACTCTTATAATATAAATTTGAATAATCATTTTGAATGAAAATGTATTTTATGAGTTATTCTTAAAGAAAAGTATTTTAAAGAATTATTTGTGAGTTAACCATTACTTTGGCCCTTGAAATTGTGAGGAATTGAATTTTTTAAAAGTTAATTTAACATATTTAATTCAGATTAATAAATTAGAACTATTTTTTAATTTTAAAATAAATGAAAATTATTTATCTAAAGTGAATAAAGAGTATAGTTTTTATAATTAATTAAAAAACAATTACTAAGATTTGATATTTTTATATTTTATTAAGTATATTTATGCATTTAAATTAAAAATTATAATTTAATTATTTATCTTTTAAAGCAATAAATAATACGACATGTAAGTGATAATCAAAATGTTATATTTTCAATTTCATAATTTTATCTACAATTTCACAATTATAGTATTTATTTATAATTTTTAATTGACAATTATAATCAAAATTTTATTGAAAAAAAAATACTAGTATGTTGCAAAATGTGTATGAAAAGAAAAATGTATGAAACGAAATATGTGTATTTATATGAGATTTTGACTTCATGAGAGAGAAAGAATAAAACATTAAATATGATAGTAATTTTATTATTGGTTGAATTTAAAATAAAATAAATATCTAAATTCTATTAAAAATGAAATTGTTTAAATTCATTTTTATCTTGGATCAATTAGACAAACATGCAACTAATTCAAACATATTGTTGATCCATTAATTAGCGATGTTCTCGCGACTAATGACACTTGACCTCGAGGTTTTGGATTTGTTTAGAAGTCGATGAAGGACTAAGATGAAATGTGGATAACATGTTGAATTGTTGTGTGAATAACAAGTTTAGTTTTGTGGGTAACGAAAAAACCACCCTTGCTTCGTTTAGTTCTCTATTCAGTAGTTGGGTTCGAAATCCAAACTGCTTATGGTTTGCCAACAGTGTCCTATAGAGGTAGGTATAGCTACCTATTTAACCGTTTTAGCAGTAATTGTCCGAAACATTATTTATCGACAAGCACCTCTATTTTGAATTATCGAAACCAATTGTGCATGACACTCACAAATTCGACCCAAAAAATATGGAAATATGGCCATCAACAGCTGAAAATTCCCCGTTGCTGTTCGACCAAAAATATACTGGACTTTGGATTATATATGCTAGTTTTTGCTTGAGCACCCATCCATAATCGGATTTAGAGATGATGAGGATTTATGTGGTATTGAATTTTCTCTCTGCAATGCCTGGACCATCCTCATCTTACGTACTTTATTGTCATGTAGCAGTAATTCAAGTATCAAAGGCTGCCACTCACCACATGCATGGTTTTTCCTTTCTGTTCATTTATCAGCCCAAGAATACATGTCATCACAGGAACAATCTTATCATAATCTCATCCAAAATATATATAATAATCTACATTTGATAATTTTGATACTATAAAATAATACAACAATTCACAACAATTATTTTAACATAAAAATACTGCATGGCTGATAACAGCATATAATAAACAATAGAAACACAAGCATATTCACAATGCTGAAAAATAAATATCTTCCATTTCTCTGCTAATCCCCTTAGCTACCATTACATTGGGTTTTTTTTTTTTTTTTTTTTGCACCGTTGGAGTAGTGGGATCCATAAGGAAGCATTTTATATTCTTGTACATCTCCTTAGGCTTCTCTACACTGAGAGAATGCCCTGCATTCTTAATAACCTTTAGTTGCGCGTTCTCTCCCAAATACCTAAACATCATTGAAAAAAAGGATTTGAAGTTAGTAAAACATAATATAAAAAATGTGTGCTTTATGCTTTCATGGTATACTGATATCTGGATTTGGTGTCTTTTCCAAAACTTGAAAACTTAAGCCAGCAAAAGTGAAGGAATTAGAGATGCTTTGAAGATAAAATTAATAATGTGCTAAAATTATTTGAAATTAACTTTGTAGGCTATGAGCTTATTCCATTTGAGAAGTTGAGTGAAAGATTGCAAAAAAAATGAAATTATATAACCCATCATGTAAAGTCAGAAGAGAAGAAAATACTGAGTTGTTATCATGGGAAGATTAGACACATCACCTGCAAGTAAAACCAGTTTCAGTAATGAAATTTGGTAAATTGGCAATCCGTGCTTGTGTATTCCCGTCAAGGGATAGCCAATCACAAGTTTGGATAGTTGGAATTAAAGAGAGAAAGACACGATTTTTAGCAAATACTAGGGAAGTTCCCGAGGTCGCCGTGGACATCTACTAGACCCACCATCGCCGCCACCTCTTTCCATAGCAAGAACTATAAATTAACTCATCTTGTTGTTTCTAAATTATATGTTTTTTGTGGTTCTACTTTGCCCAATTTGCTGTCGATTTTTTGGTTTCTCTTACAATTTTGTTCTATATTTTGCTTTTAAATTTTTTTGTTCCAATTAAATAGGACTTATATATAATTATAAGGATAACACTTGTTTGTTTTGTTTTGTTTTGTTTCTGTTACCTCCCAATGTAATAATTCCCAGAACAAGCAATGAACTAGGGGGTATAATTAAAGAGAAGCTTACAGACTTTTGAGATATGATGGATTATATGCAAAACATGAAATATGATGGACAATATGCAGAATACAAACAAAAAGCAAGGCGAAATTCAGCCAACCTCACAGCATTTTTCTGATTAAATTTCTGCGCTAAAAGAAATTAACATGTATGCTAAATTGCACAACCTTTAATTAATCACGGTCTGAAATATACGAAGATGAAAATGAAATAGGAGATTGAAGGGTGAATTCATCTCTATCAAAATATCTTAGTTTCCTTCATCTTCTAGTTTGATATTTTAGTGAAAGAGTTCAGGTTACTAAATTTTACATTTGTTTTTTTTTATTTTATTTTTAACATGGATGAGTTGTCATTTTTTAATTGGATGTGTGTAAATATGCGTGTTAGGTTTTTGTGCATACAAGATTTGCTCTGTCATTTAACTCAAAAAATATTGCGCAAATTAAAGCAGTTATAGGGTGATGCTGGCCACGTGATCAGTGTTGTGGCTTTGAGAGAGAAATTCATTTGAGGGATAGTGGCTCTGCTAGCTTGCCTTCCAAATTAAGGATAAATTAAAGGCTGCAGATTTTATTAAGATAAGATAAAAATAAAAATTGAAAGCAATTATGTTTGGTTTATCGGAACATTAATATGAAAGCTTAGCTAAAGTAGTATGAGGAAGGGAAAAAAATGCAGCAGAAAGTTAAATAGCATATTATGACATCTTCAATTTTTAAAATTTATGTCCAAATTCTTTCAAATTTATTACAGTTTTTTCTTCATAATTTTAATTTTTATAAATATATTTTTTAACTCTACCTGATTTAGTTACATGTACAATAAGTTCATATATTACGCTTTTAAATATTTTTGTGTAATTTATATTTTTAAAATTTACATAAATTTAATAAACTCCATCCATCCAAGACATATATTATTCTTCGTAGACACTTATCCTCATTGCCACTTTTCTTCTTTGTACCCTACTCATGTTGCACTTGCACATGTCCTTATTTTCAATATCAGCCATTTATTCATATACTAATAATTACGATTTGTTCTTTACAATAAATACATTAGCTACCAATAATCCCGTGCCTAATAATATACATTGGCTAAAAATATACATTAGCTACGGACATTTTCTCTATTATTCAAGCAAACTCTTCGACTCATATATCATACATCCTCTTTCTGTTTTTTTTTTTAAATCTCTCTCCTATTTATGATCACTCTCTGACGCACTTCTCTTACCAAATCGGGTGTTTTCGTCTCTAGTAAGCTTCCGTGATTTTGAATCTTGGATTACCATGCGCATCGTTCTTCAAATTTTTTAAAAGGAATCAATTTGGTTTTCAAATCTTTAACAATTTGAGAATCACATTGAAACATTTAAATTACCTGGAGAACAATTTGAGAATCACATTGAAACATTTAAATTACCTGGAGATCAAATGGATTCATTTTTTAAAAATTTGAGAATTAAATTGAATATTTTAAAAATTTGGAAATCAAATTAATTTATTTTTAAAAAATTAAGAATTAAATTAAACTTTTAAAATTTTGTGAACCAAATTAAACTATTTAAATTAATTTAAGAATCAAATTGATAATTAAACCTTTTAATTTTTTTAGACTTGTTTCCACAAAAGAATTTCATTGACTTAGAATTCTTATCAACAACTTGATATAAGTATTAACTATTTCTATCTCTTAACCAAAAGATTCAGGATTCAAATATTGTTTAATCTTTAAGTATAAAATAACTAACTCATATTATGATAAAAATATTTATCTTATATATGTTCATGGTCCTTATGAATGTTAATTACTATTTTCAATCACAATTATTTTATATTAATATCATGTTGATAAGAAAAAATTATTGTCAACTATTCGCAGCTAAAAAGTAAAAACCCCCTTAAGAAACTATAAAGGAAAAACATCTTCATGGTATTTCAAAAAGTCTTTGTCTCAGTTGTTTATTTGGGTGTTTTCAAATTTTATATATTATAATACGTTTTAAGAGATTTCTAATTGACAAAAATCATTAATCATTAACGGGCCAATAGAAAAGACATAAAAATATACAAATTAGTAATACTAGCTAGATAAATACTTTTAGGGAAATTATAAGCTATTTATAGACAGTCATTGATTAATTGAATATTTAAACGCGTGAGTTTAACACCTACCATGCACATGCTGAGGATTGATGATCTTCACACACAAAATTCCCTTCTTGTTTCTCCCTATAAATACTTTCTCCCATTATTAAAACTTGTCATCAGCAATTGCTAGCTTAGACACGAACATGAGTACTTGTTCTGTAAACGCATTTGTGTTGCTCTTGCTTGGGGTGGTGATTCTCAGCACCACCAGTCCAGTGCTGGCTACTTTCAAACCACTCACCCCCATTGCCAGCTACTCACCACCACCCTCTCAAATAACCACCACCACCACCACTGACCTCCGCTCACCACCACCATCACTCAGTACTGTTGATGACGTCGTCGCTCCCACCTGATTCATCCCCTTTCATTTACATGCATATGTACTCTTTAGTGATCTCCTAAATAAAAGCTTATTCATGCCTCTCTAGCTACAATAACTGCATGAAATATTTTAATTCCTTTCTTCTTGTAATGACAATTATATGTTATTTTCTATTTTACCTACTTTGTGTTTGCGTGCTTCTTCATTACCAAATTATGAAATACTAGTCTATATATATATATATATATATATATTTTACCCATACTAGTGAATTTCAGTTTACAGTGCCACAAAAGGCTGCTTTTCATAATTCAACCTCCGCCGGTGTCAGGTATTGTCATAAGGGACAAATTATAGTCCAATGGAATGCTCCTAATTAATCTCTGCAAAAGATGTGGTCAAATATTATTTATTAACTTTTCTTGTAAATTAAAAATCTTAACTGTATATCAGTAGAGCTTATTATTATTATTATTATTTTAAGTGTAAAAAAATTTCACATAATAAGGAAACCTTTTATTATTTGGCGCGTGACGAGTTATTTATTTTTTTTTTGTTTGTCTCGTGATTACTTTTAAATAATACGTATTAGGTTTTGACGGAAATAATTCGTTCAAATTTAAATTATAAATAAATAATATTACAAATATAATCATCCAGTATTACAAAAATAAGTAAATAATAATTTAATTTAAAGTCAATCTTAAAAAAAATTACTTATAAATTCATAAATTTATACATAAAAGTAAATTAATAATTCAATATATATTCTTAAATAGAATGAGAAATAAATTTAATATAAAATATCTTGAATTAGAATTATTTACTCTTTGTTAGATTCTTATTGCTAGTCATAAAATTAAGAAAATATAATTATATTTTTTTATAGAAAAGTATATGCATAATATAAATCATTTATTTGTTTAGAAATAAATTATTTAAGTAACATATTTTAATTATATTAATACTTAATATATATGACAAATATGTGTAGGGTTCGATGGATATTATATTACTCGTACCTATACTTATTTCTAAAAAAATTATGAATAAATACTCACTTTCATCTTAAGTTTTAATTAGTAAGTTGATAATATTATCTTTCTTGTTTGTAAATATTTCTGTAGATACCCGTAGAATTTGGATTCATTTTGTCTCCCTCTGATGATTTTTTTTGTTTTTTTGGTAACAAGCTCTGTTGAAAATTGAAATCAAGACGTATAAGTTTATCCGTTATTCACAGTTCACACCGAAACAATTGAAGTTTTCTGAGAATTTAATGGAGGAAGACATCCGACAGATGAAAGAAATAGAATTAAGTATCTAAATTGATGATATATTTTTTTTATAAATCAACTTTTCATATTTTTTTAAAGTATTTTAATTATGGGAAAGTGTCGATTTAAGTGTCCAAGTTAACACATTATTTTTTAAATTGAACACCTAATAAGAAATATCAAATAAATATTTGAGTTTGTCGTGTCGAAAACATTTATGATATGGTGATACTTCCAAGAAGAGAAGTATTCATGCTTCTTGGTTTGGTTTGAAGCAAGTCTCCAGTAAAATATGGTTTGAAGGTTTCTGACATCCATTAAAATATATATCTGAATTTCCTTCATCATTTAAGGTATGAATTTTGCCTTTTCTTATATCATTAGTATTTTGCTGCATGTCTTATTTCTATAATTAATTTGTAAAGAGTTAAAATGAATTTAATAAAAGGTAGTTTAATTCTTTTACAGACATAATGTTTCAAAATATATACATTGAATCAATAAAAAAATCTCTAAGCATAAAAACATGTTACTTCATTTTATTGGTTATAAATTAAATAAAAAAGAGATTTGACGAAAATAGTGTGAAATAGGATTTAATGCCATTTAAATAACTTAATTCATCGACATTTAAAGAAGAAAACAAAAAAAAATGGGCATTTTTTTATTAAAAGAGATCGATTATAATAATTAAAATAAAATAAATTCGAGTAAAAATATATTAGAGGACTAAAATAAAATAAAAATGATAACTTGAGAAAAATACATTCCTGAACATTTTATCAAAACTGAAAAGAAACAGGGAAATTATTTTGACAAATAAAAAAGGTTAGTACCTCTATCTAAGAATGTTGTCAATGTAATTAAGCAGAGAGCAAAAACACAAGATACATCACAATTTTGTATGTCCGACACAGACAGATCCATAGCCGCAGCCAAAAATTCAGGTTATTGCAATGAGATCAGTATCTTTTAACAGTTTATTTCCATTGGTAGCATATTTGCAGCATACAACACAAGTGGAACCTAAACTACAATCCAATTTGCAAGAGCTAGCATCATCTAAACAAGATTAGCTTGCTTTAAAACCGGAGCAGCACTGTGATATTTTGATGACCACGTGTTTGGGAGAATTCTCAAACATTCAATACAATAACTAATGGCTGAAAAAACTGTCTCAAAGTCACCCTGTCATTACCATGCTTCCTAGCCCCTCTGAATTTCAGTGTCATGAATGAATGTCCCTAAGAATTGACAGGTTTTCCATTTAATTTAGGGAAGGGGTCTTGCTTGCTCAATACAACAACTTTGCTTTTGTGGGCAAAGTAACCTTTCATAAGATTCTTATATATCAGTATGGCCACTATACACTCTACCTGCAAAAGCATCATATATAAATAAAAAATGCATTATAAAACAGCAATAATCTCCTGCATTCATTTTTGAAAGATATAAACAAATTGGAAATAGTAGAGAACAAGGAGGAAAAATTAAAGAAATTACCTCATCCACGTCCATATCAATTACAAGCCATTTCAATGCTTTAACAATAACTTCTAACTTCACCTGATGAGCTCTGCTTGGGTCCCTCTGCTTTTGAATGATGTAACTGCCATGTTACAACCAAGCAATAATATGAAACTAGTGATTCATTAAATAGCCAAGTCATTTATCAATTCTAATATTACTTTGGAATAGGAGGGTACAAGGTGATACTGGATACTTACATCTTCTTTACTAATCTCTGGTATACTTGAAGTTCTAACTTCTCTAGGACAAGATATACACCTGATCTCAAGAACCTGCAAAAACAAGTAGATAATTATGCCCTTTTGATTAAATTTAGGAACAGCAATTCCTTGTCATGAAAGAATGATGATGGGCAATTCTACCGGTCCTCATGATCTTGCAGTGCACACCGAAGAAGCCGAAGATCGCCCCTTCTTAGAGCTTGTACAATTTTACTATACTGCCCAAATGTAAAAAAGAATATTTACATTAACATTTCTAAGGCACATAAAGATGTAAATACTGTAAATGTGTATACTACCAAATGCAATAAAGCTGATGCATGGTTTCTTAGGAAACTTATTCTGTAATATAATCAGGCACTACATATTCCTCCTAGCACTTGATGTGAACAATTTGTTTTCACTCATTATCTGTATTATAAATTAGTCATCGTGGTTGAGTTTGGATATATATATATATATATAGTTTTTTTTCGTAAAAAAGGAAGAGTTCCCATCAGGAACTTGATGGGTATATAGCCTGCAAACTGACACTTGAATCATAATTCAGTTTTAATTATATATATTTATATTTACTTTGTTCTGGCTTGTCTGAACTTGATGGGTCAGCCTAGCCATTAAATTAAGTAAACTAAGTTATGGCTTACAACTTACAAGGAAACATAACAGAGTTGACACCTACTGGATCTAAAAGGTTTATTACAATTAAAAAAAGCAAGACAAGAAACATTCCTAGTAACAAAGAGAGAGAGAGTAAAAATCCACCATAAATCACCTAACATACCTCAAGTAGATTGTACTTCTCCAAGAGACTGTTTTTAGGTAATATGCCAATCGAAAGCTTCACTGGAATTAGATGTTTAAGAATCATCCTATGTCAAACAAAAATAGTAAGTCATAAACCTTTACACTCATATAAAGAGAGTTATATCAGGCTTTCTTTTCTTACTTTCTTTTAACATTGAGATGAAAAATTGATAAATTTTCTCAAAGCTATTCAACCTCTTACAGGTACCTACCCATTTGAACTTCTAGATATTTCTTTTATTTGCTTAGAACCAACAAGAGTATTTAACAGATAAAATAGATGAAAAAGTTTGAGTCGATCAACTATTTCTAAGAGAAAGCACTGTGCAATTTTTACATCAAGTCTTACCCATTTCCCCAAAAATATGCATATTTACCGTGCATGTATAAGTATAATTGCAAGGAAAATATATACATACAACCTACTGATAACTCATTTCATGCAGATGCAATGTACACAGTTGGCACACCTGAACCAAACCTTATATTGGCTTCACTTTGAGGATTGCAATGCTTCAGGGCATACGATAATTTATAATCAGCCTGTCAAGTTAAAAATATAAACTGTATAAATGATTTTATATAATTATAAAGGTATATTTTCATTGTTCTTTACTGTTGCCCAGCTGTATAAGTATAATTCAGGTAAAATTGGAGATAAAACACCCATCATACAATAACAACAGTAGTCAGCATACAAGCATGCCACATTTACTTTTAATTTTGTTTATGAAAGAAAATATGTTTATTATAGTGCTTAGCTCCTGGGCTCTTTTATTTAATTATCTAAGGAGCTATTTTCAATAATCCAAAAGTTAATAATTTGAAAATAGTGATGATGTGGTTACTTTACTATTCTGTCCTTTTTTCTTTGAATGAAATTATACTAGACTGGGGTAATATCCTTCAAAACAATAGTAATAATAATAAGCTTAATACAAAAAGAAATACTGTAATTCATTTAAAACTTAAAAGTACTAAAAAAGAATATAAAAAAGGTACCATTACAGAAAATTACAAAGTTAGCATGCATTACTAAATGTGTATCCAAACACAGAACACAAGCAGATCATAATTGAATTAAAAGAAATATAGATCACTTACAGCAGGAAAATTTTCATTGAAAACTTCAAGACGACCAGTATAGTACATGTAAGTGACCTGAAACACATCATAAAAATAAATGATCTAAAATTATATGTGTATATAAATTGAATTTAATTAAAATACACTAACAGTATAAAGATTTTTTACACTGTCAGCCAATCATAAAGTGTTGTGTATGGTAAAGTTATTGCCTTGACTTTTACAATATTTTTTAAAAGTCATACCTAAAATAATTTTTAATTGGTTGACAGTGTAAAAAATTATTAACACTAAGAGTGTACAAAAGTTAAACACATACAAATTAGTCCAACTCTGACCTTGTCTCTTTTGGGAAATTCCTCAAAATCAAATATGCGTGCAGTTTCAATGCTTCTTATTACACTACGGCAAAGGTGAACTGTGCCAAGCTGCAAAACATTCACAGAATAAAATCAAATTCTAATTTCAATTTTCAACCACAAATGTCATGTTATCTCTGTCCTAGCCAACCTTCCCTGATACCATTAAACATGTCAAACATATGATTAACACCAATCTACAAGTTCAGACTATTGTCATTCCATATCAAGTCAACAAATGTGATCCTAAAAAGAGCACTATGAAAGTATGAAATATGAATCACCAAAAACGGAAGCAAAAGCAACAACAAATACCTTAAAGTAAATCTTGAATAGCTGACAAGTTACATATAATGCTCCAACACGCTTAGAGCCTTTTCCCTGGAATAGAATCAAGTTACGAGTTAGTAGAGTACCTCTGAAAGCCAGACTCCACACAGTTACTTAACATAGTAAGCATAGAAGTATATGTTGCACAATGAAAAGTTGAAAACACAAAGCATGGACAATTTTTCCTAAGAAAGGATTCATATGATTGCACATTCTGCTTTCTTCCAAAGTACGTAGTCTACATAGACACAGATATAATTCGTTCTGTGAGTGATACATGAACAATTAGGCTAAAAAATAGCCAAATTTTAAACTGTAAAGAGCGAAATTTATAATAAGTATTTTTCCTGTGTTTGGTGAGTTTTAATCCCACGATCTCTTCTTCCATCTAGTTCTACGGGGAAGAAAATGCATTAGGACACTAACAGCCACAAGCACACTAATTTTTGTGGCAATATGTATATAGGTTATAGTTTATCTTTAATATCTAAGTTTCCGGAAGATATACAATTGGTAGCGTTATTGGTGGGCTTCCCAACAAGAAAAACAAATAAAATTTAAATAAAAGATAAAAATTAACGTACTAAAGCTAGATACAATCATCCATAGCCCATGTTTAAATAAGGATTTCAAATTAGCGATACCAAACTAAATATGAAAAGAATAATTGGATTTCAAATGAAACTGAGCTTATGGAAGCATTCATATACCGCAAGGGTGCCAAAAACTTTCATAAGGACGGAACCGGCGCCTTTCAACTTCTCAGGGGATTTCCCATTGGAAACCAATTCTTTATCAGCCTAAAATCAAAAAACAATTAACACACAATCCAACCAACTTCCAGAAAATGAGAAAGTAAAAAAAAAAAATCAAAATCATAAAAATACCTTCTCGGCAAGAACCCTAATATCGTAAACAATGACGTACAAAGCCTCCATAGCCCACGCGGATTCCCAATTACGAAACTCCTGGATAAACGCACTGAACTCCACCGTTTCAGCACACGAAAGAATTAAACTCAATTAAAATAATAATAATGAAAATAATAAGTAGGGGAAAGTAGTAAAATTACTTGGCGGTTTTTTCGAAAGCGTTATAGGCTTCGAGCAAGTTGTTCTGGCGGTAATTTTGGAGGGATCGGAAGAGAGGGACGAGGATGTCTGTGAACTGGGAATGGTTGTCGGATTGCTTGATGAGTCTGTTGGCGTCTTGGAAGAGGTTGAGCGCGTCGCCCAGAGAGAGAAGGAATGGGGAATTAGAAGAGAGAGCGAAGAGAGACTTGAACGTAGCTCCGTCTTGGCAAGAAATCGCGTCGGAAAAGCGATTCAGATACTCTGTTATCCTCCTATGAGCTTCCCCCATGCTCATGTACGCCATTGCTAATTGCTACTACTTGCTTCGTAACACTGTTGCTTCACCTGCAAATTCTACACTCTACTACACTCACTCTCAATTACTGAATCCTGTTTTCACCGAAGCCTAAACTTGGGCTTTGCCTCACTCTTAGGCCCATTTACGGCCAGACCAGAAGCCCAAAAACTGAAGCTAAGTGTATTTTGAATAATGTTTTTTAAGAAACACGTGTTTTTTTAAGTAAAAAAAATCACAAAATAGTGAGAACTAAAAACATACTTTAACCAAACAATTTAGACGTAAATATCACTTAACAATGATTCGTGGAAACATCAATAAAAAATATTAAAGTAGAAATAGTTCAAGAATTAACACCAGTCAAAATATTGACAAGAAATTAAAAGCAAAAATACAAAAAAAGAATATTAAATTCTTATTATAATTGACAAGAAAAAGCCTTTCCCCTTCATAATAATTGTATTTAGCATAAGGAGAATTTTTTGTATAATTTAAGGGTATCACATTCATAATCTCAACCGGGACCATAGATTTCAGATAATTTCTTCCGTACATGGAGACAAAAGAAAACCGATTACTTTTAGCTAGATCCGCAATGCATGCAACTATGCTAGGCTGTGATTGAATTATTATGGTTCGTCCGAGAGAAAAGCCGCAAAATAGTTCTTTATGCAATTCAACTTTGCAATCTCTATATATTCGCTTTGGTCGGCTAATGACTACTACTCAAAACACCTCAACAACAAGTACACGTCAGAATCATTAGTGAAAAGTACTATCAAATCAAATACTACAAATGCATGTACATGTGTTGTGACATCATTAAGTTGAATGCATCCTAGCCACTCGTTCCATAAGCATTGAAACATATATATTTCATGCACGCGCGGTTACATCTTTGCCAAATAAAATCCAATGCAGAACTTGCGTTCCAAATAAAAGAATTTGAAAAAAAAAAAAAAAGCATACGTAACCAAAGCCATTTTTATCTTTGTTACTAGTAAAAGAAAAGTTGAAACGGAATACTGTGTGCCCAAACCCTTTAGCGGTTCCTAGTTGACAATAAACACAGGGAGGTGGCACTTTCCCCTTATCTGCACAGAGAAGGACAAAGCGAACGGTTACTTGGTATCGCATAACATACCAAAACCGCAAGCATG
Source organism: Glycine max (assembly GCF_000004515.6). Classification (NCBI taxonomy): domain Eukaryota; kingdom Viridiplantae; phylum Streptophyta; class Magnoliopsida; order Fabales; family Fabaceae; genus Glycine; species Glycine max. Next base: position 4,226,685 of record NC_038253.2, read on the forward strand.
GACGGAGCAAATTAAGAAACGCAACACGATCTTCATTTACATATATAATTAACGAAATAAAGTTTCATTGTCCTTGACTATGTACAAAACATTGACATTAATTATTTCCACTGTGCAAAACTTGATGATAATCATTTTTAATTTACTGTACATTCACGAGGTTGTCACGGTTAGTCCAAAACAAGACCCTCGAAATTGATCTCTGCTTGCTGCAGCCACGCTTGCGAAATTTAGCGTTGTTGGAGCTTCTTCTGGCTGCTTCCATTGGCATTTGGTCATGTTGCAAACTTACGTTCAACATGTTCCACATGACCTGAACATCTCTGTAGCCGCACATTTGCACATCATCTCGAAGCTTGAGCAAACCGGCACTGATTCCGTCACAATCGGCAGAGTATTGAGCGGCACCACCAACTCGACCACCTATGAAGATGATAAAATAAAAAAGATTTGGATATATTGAGAATAATAAAGAAAGGAAGAGAGAGAGAGGACTGACTAGATTTGCGATGATGTTTGAAACGAGTAGAGAGTGAAGTCCAAGTCTTAGTGATTTTGTGCCAGCAATCCATTGAGAGGAGAGTTATGTGAAGGAAGGGATTATGGATATATATAATTGGCACCGAAACCTGGAACACGTTGGTTGATGGAGGTGCCAAGCGTCTCGTGTTGGTGGCAATACTTACTAGTACTATATATGATAGATTGATAGTATGTTGTTTTGTATATTTGAGTTTACACTTGTTTCCTTTTCGTATCGTATTGCCAATTAAGAATAGTGGTTCGCCTCGTTCGGTTTCGGCTGCTCTTGTCACATTCTATGAATCAATCTCTTTAAATGGTCCACGTTTACACGCCTACTGACTCGCACCTATTCTGACTTCTCTTTCACCACTCCGCAGCCTCTTCTTTTCCTTTTATGCCTTCATAACTTATTACTCTGCTTCTCTATTCCCCTTGTTTTTTTAATTAATAATAAATCAATATATTTATTCCTATACTGCTTTTTTTTTACATAATTTCTTGTACGGTTATATTTACTCTGTTATTAAATGCTTATAATACCTCTCGTCTTAAATATAAAAAACAATATTTTCTTGGTTATAATTATAAAAAAAATGTATTACTATTTTTTGCTAATTTTTGTATTAAAAATTATCTTTCAAAAAATAAGCATCTCTAAAATCATTTAATATTTTATGTGATCTTAAAGTAAAATTAAAATTTATGAAAATTAACCGAATTAACTATTTTTATTTATATTAATGAATTATGTAGTTTTTCTTATATATAAAAAAATGTAATATCAAATAGGCTTAATTGTAAAAAGTAGCTTTCTATTTTTTTTCATTTCACTAAATTGATACCACTATTTTTAAATTCACTATCTAAGTCCCCAAAAAGTTAAACCTTGACCATTACGTTTTCACATATAATTGGTCATTTAATATATATTTATGTGTTTAAGAAATATCATTATTAATAACTAAAGTGATTAATTATTTATGTTATTTTCAATTTACCTTTATCAATAATTAGGTAACTAACAAGTATCTCATAAACAATTACTTCAATATCAAAACTTCATCCACAAAAAATCCTTAACTTTTACATTACCAAAAATCTTTAATTTCCAAAACCAGCTACACGAATCCTAATTGAGCAAAGAGAACGTGAGATGTAAAATAATCTAACAGTGTTCAATTTTTCATTTGGGGACTAGATAGTGAATTTTGAAAAAATAAGAAAACTCTAATAGTGAATTAAAAAATAGAGAGACCGATTTAGTGAAATGAAAAAAATAAGAGAACTCTTTTTATAATTAAGCCTATCAAATATAAATATTTTATTATGTATATTGCTTTGTTTACTTGATTATTGCTTACGAATCAATGCATACATTTTTTTTTTACAAATATATTAACTAGGTCACCTTAAAAGAATGAATTGATCGAAAAAGCTTACTTGAATACTACGTAATTCAAAAAATAAAATCACCTCGAAAATAACATAGATAAGCATAGGAAAAATTTATTTGAGTGTGAAATAAATCTTATTGAGAGAAAAATATTTATCTTATAAGCACTCACAATTAACGAATTAGTCATCACTTCCTACAAAAGTTATTTCAAGTCATGAATTCTAAGACAGTTTACTATCTTTTATGTCTGATTCTTCATAAGAATTGTCCAATACTTGAAAATTTTGAAAGCTTCAGATTTTTGTCTCATCATGAATACTCATGTCATCCTAGAGCAATCATCGTCTGACAATCAATAACTTGGATTCCGACCGAACCAAACACTTAAGTATGCTATGATCAATATTCATCATTCATAACTTAATAATCTATCATATTTCATTAATCATATCTTGTGATATTACACTTACGTATCTAACCATATAATGATCAAATCTTATCATATTTTAATTATATTTTATCATATCTTATTCCCATAATCCTGGAAATAAAGATATGATTATATCTTTTGGACCTCTATATAACCCAGGCTAGAACTAGAGGTGTAGGTTAATTACACATTTATGCTCTGGTTAGGAAACTCTAAATCCTAGAGGAACCTTAGACCAGAACAATGATATTTTTTCTTATATTTAAAAAAATATTTAAGTTTAACTTATTTCTTTTTTAATAGTTTTTTTTTTCTTTTTACAATTCATTATTGTTATTTTAAATAATATATATAACTAAATTTACTAATTGTCACCAAAGGGATCCATTGGGAGCAATTTGTGAGCAAAATCTCTCATTCTTTTGCAAATGCTATCTATCTCTACATCCAACCTCTTTCCGTCTAACTTGTGAAGATGGCCATCGACCTCTACTAATTTGTTAAGCAGTTCATCTTCGTTCTTCTTCACTCTCACAAAGAGGTCATTTATCTTGTTTAAAAGTTTCACGTCATTAGTAGTCCCAAGAAAAGCTTAGGTGAATTGGTCATGTGAGTTCATTAGGAAGGTTTAATAAGCGCTTACAAAACATAAATACTTATAGATTAAGCACTGGCAGGTTCTCATATCGGCAATAAAAATCAAACTCATGTGCATATGGGTTCTTGGAGTTAACCTAATCTTCAAAATACGAGATTGATTTTTCAATAATCCTCAACACGGAGACTTTTCAAAATACAGGATTCTTTAACCTAATCTTCTAAGTGGTCTCATTAAACAAGGTCCTTGCTTATTGAGATTGTTCAAAATACCATTTATTTAGGGGAGTTATGCTTGATATCAAGTTTCAATGAACAACACTAATCTAATTTCAAATATAAACAAATTTCAAATAGCAAAATCTTATTTAATGAGACTATCCTCAAAATACCCTTCATTTAGTAAGACCAAAGATTCAAGTTCTAATAAGAGATAGTTTTAAAATAAAATGTTATTTTTAATTAAAAATGAGATAATTTAATAAAATTAATTAATTTCTTTAATAAACGTGAAACATGTCTTTTTTTCTTGCTTATAATCGAGACCGAGACCGGAGGTCAGAGGGAGTAGTTTACACAAAAAGTTTATTTCTTAATTGAAATTCACATAATGTAATGGATTAAACTAATGTTCTTAATAACTGTAAAATCAATTATTTTTGCTTATAAATGAGACCGGAGGAAGTATAAAATAATTAAAAGAAAAACTAAGCTAACACTCCAACACCCATACAAACATAATATTCATTTAGGATCGATGTAGATAAATTTTAATAATTATATTAAGATTTATAACGCACCAGCAAGACAGCAGGCTAAAATTTGTAGCAAATAAATAAAGTGGTTTGGTAAAGGCAGCAGGTGGCATTGTGGATAAGGAACAGCTGATTTATAGGCTTAATCTTAAACTGCACCAAATTAAAATATAAAGGAAGGGGGGTTTCAATCAGATACCAACTCATCAAGGACTAGGAAGAAGTAAGAATATACCAAAATTAAACTATTTTGCATTAATTCTTAACATTATATTGTCCCCCATACTATGCATGGTACAAAATGACTTCAGATTCATCATTTAATCTTAACATTATATTCTGCTCACACTACCATCGGAGGTTAGACCGCAGTTTGACTTCAGATTCATCATTTAATCTTTCGAAGTTATCACGAGCAACCCCAAAGCACCAATGAGAATATACTGCAAGGAAAGATACAGTTTTTGAGCACTTCATACTTGCTGCAACTCAATATATGTCATGCATCTTTAAAATGGTCATCATTTTATCCCGTAGTAAAATATCATAGATTGCTTTGCAATAGATCAGACATGACAAGGAGATATAAGGTTTGCTTAGTGATAAAAGGTGAAGGGAGGGAAGGATAGGTCGTGCGTGAACAGAATAGATTGGGCACAGCAAACAAACCTTGATAATAGGCTTTTCAGTCATAATGATGGTCACCCAGCCTACGTAAGGTAAGAACCTGCCATTGACAAATACAAGCAATGAAAATGCTTCATACTATAAGAAAACTTGAATGCCAAACTCTTGGTATCATTACGGGACAAAGTAGGATTAACCCTTGGCATGATGCCCATGTTCAAAGGCCCATTGGGTGTTAGAAATTGTGTACATGGTTAGATACTATGCTCTTCTAGTGGCATTTAGCATGTAGCCAAAAAATGCATAATGCTTTAATGTCACAGAGATCTCTCTTTATCATAGTTGGAGAATTGAAGCATATAACCTAAATACTGTAACAAAATTATGCGCGGTCACCACAACAGGTGAGTACTGGCTTAAACAATTCTACAATAAGTGGCAGAAGTGTAACTAAAATGCTATACCCGACGGCTCTACCCATAATGTGGTGCCTTTGCAGCCAAAGTTGACCGTGAGCATACAGTAGCCTGTCATCACCATAATTGTTGTCTCCTGCCAAAGACAACAAAACGCATCAAGGGAGAGCATTACATTAGCATATAACCAGCAATTAAAATGGATTACTAAACAAAAAATTATGAAATAGAATACTGGAGAGAAGAATGAATTTCAAATTCGGAACTAGGTTAGGTTTAGCATAAGAGAGACACTAACGATATATTTTTTAACACATTCTTTCTAAAACACTCCAATTATTGGGTGAATTTCATGTAGATCTCGCTAAAAAGAGAATGGGACTGTTTTTTTACTGGGATCCTTGTGAAATTCGTTCAGTACTAAAGTGTTGGAAAAAGTGTGTTGCTAGCATCACTAGTATTTCTGTAAATGGAGGACCTAAAAATTAGTATTACCAACATTTACGTAAGTTTTATCTGGTCATGAATTAGGCATTACCTTTAGTGAGAACATCAACCTCCCCAGTATCTTCCCTCTCATGTACCTACAAAATGATCAAGTGTTGAGACTCTGAAATACGGCGACCATAATTTTCAGAAAGCATAAAGAATATTAAACCAGTGAATATGTGCGTGTCTCAGAAAGGATAAGTCCCAAGTAATCAATCATATCCATTATCCCGAGAAACATTCCTTCATTAATTTCTAATATTAAGAGTTTAATTGTATAGATATAACAGTGTCATTCTTTCCCTTTATTCTTAATTAACCCGAGACTAATTGGTGACAAGAACCAAATCTTTTCCTAGGTTTTTATTTCATAACATAGAAAACAATTGAAAGTAAATAGATTGAAAAATAAATTTTTGAATGAAGACCCCTGGAAAACCTGGCCATAAGGCCGAATCAATGAACATCAAAATTAGTTTTTTATTCATCCAAATTCAAGCACATAAATGTCTTGTATAAAGAAAATTACAGCAACTTTCCTTTTTTTAAGCCATGAGGAATTTTTAAGAAACATTAGGCCTAAAATTTTATTTAATCTTGTCATATGTAATATAATAAAGTGTTAGGATTACATTAACAAAACTAACAACTTTTCTCTCCTCCTCTATCCAACCCAAGACCATAAAATAATGTAAGACCCAATCTGTTTTAAAACTTCTTTCTTATTTCAGTACCTCCCACATCACCGAATTCTATTCTCAACCAAACTTCAAAATATTTCATTACTTCAGTTAGGAGATTAAGTGACAAAAGAAAACAAGTTGTCCCAGCCTCTTATACTTAAAACACAGCAGTTTGAGTTTTTGAAGGAAATAAACTAACATTTAGTAAAAAGTTCTTGTTATCTAAATTGATGTTAAAGGTGGTTCCTTATATTTGCCTTATCTGGCTACTTTTGGTAAAAAGGATCTATTTTCCAAAATAGAAAGGAAACAAACAATCTTTCTTCTCTCCCTTCCCTCAGTTGACCAAGCAACAAAAGAGGGGCAGAGAGTGAAGGAAGAAACTTCTAATGGCATTCTACTATGATAATCCTTATCCCTCATGATTAAGTTATATAAAATAAGGAAAACCAAAAACAGATTGTACCTATGTAGATAAAACCCAGGTATAGAATTCAGTTTGTTATGTAATTTATGTTGCGTTACAGTTTGAATAGGAACAACTTCAGCTACTCACTCATGAAATGGCATACTTTCCCCTAATTTTCCATTGAAAAGACAATTTATGTGTCCAAGAGGTGCTTACCTTAATTACACGATGAACAATTGGAATCTCACGTCCCTAGATAAAAGAAAAAAAAATGTCAATAAGGATAGGAAATAGTGAGCAGAAAACAAAGAATCAGAAAATGAATAAACAAACCTATTATTTGAAATATAAAGAAGCAAGCCGATAGAAAGCTTACATCGACATTAAACACAACAATCTCCCCTGCCCGAATTGGGTCTTTACTCATGTGCAAGAATAAGATGTCTCCCTGGAAATAGCATGAAAGCAAACATTACAAAGATGGTGGAAATGAATATTAGTAGATTATTATTGACACAAATGAAACAGAATTGAATTATGGGTATAAGAAACAGAAAAGACTTCCATTTGACATACCCGCTTGAATCCGGGTTCCATGCTTCCAGAAAGAACAACAACAACAGGAGATTCACTGCCAGTAATGCACATCAATGCCTTCCATATTATCAGTGCAGAGGTAACAATCATGCCTGACAACAGTACATGTGACATAATCAGGCATAGCGTATACAAAATTATCAACCAAAAATTAATTTAATTTAATTACTGTCTGCAGCATATGCATATAAAGTACGGTAGAGTCCGTCTGTACAAGACCCACCCTATGTTGTTTGCATAATCTATTTAACATAAATCAATCATATTGTGATCCTGATAATCTATGACCAGTGAGAGTGAAAAGTGAAGAAATTAATTTATGTTCTAGACAATGCCCCATTATGCTTTTGTAACTGTTAAATGATAGAAATTAGAGATAAACCCTAGAAGAAGGTTAGACAGGAGAAGTTGAAAATGGAAGAAGTGAACTGACCGAGGCTAACAGCCTGGGTGAGGACCTGGCGGATCTGAAGAGATTTGATGGAATCAACACTCTCACCTATCCAACCCATTGTTATTGCTATTGCTTCCTTTCTGTCTCCCATGTTTGTTTTATTACCTTGTGCACAGTAGCTAATAACTGGGTCTAATGGTTTTTTTTTTAATCTTTTACTCTCTTGAGTATTGCTATTGGCACTACCAGAATTGCTAATGGCATTATCAAACAAAGGTAAATGACTACTTTACTCTTTTTGAGTTTTCCTACACCCCAACCCTTCCCCCCTCCTCTCCTTTGGTGGCCCATCAAAACCTATACAACAATAGAATCATGATTGCTTTATGATTACATTGTAAGTCTTAGTATAAAAAGTTTTACATCGTTAATACATGACCATTAAATTCTTATTAGAATTTATCAGATTGCACTTAATCAAAATTGATTTTATTGCATTTAATTCAATAATGAGCCCGAGGGTGAACGTAACCGCTTCCAATTATATAAAACCTTAATTTATATAATATATATTGAAAATATTGATATTGATTTGTAATGTTTTTTATTTTAAATATACATATATATATATATATATATATATATATCTATATGTTGGTCCATAGGTGTGTGTGCATTAGTATGTATGCGTATGTTTGTAAGTATTATAGGTATCGGTCAAAAAATTAAAACAAAAAAATTAATTAAAAATAAACAAATAAATTTGAAGCATATTGTTGTATTGAAAAAATACTTTAATTAACAACTTGAATATATTAATTATCTTAATTATTCTTTTAATATATCAATTGCTTAAACCAATCATGGTAGGTTTAAGCATGCGTGATGCCTGTGAACGACTAAGGGCATATGTCTTGCGTG
>NC_038253.2:4235023-4236347 GCF_000004515.6 Glycine max
TTCTTTTATATATCATGCTAACCATCATGTAGTTTAGCATACACTTTTAAGTAAATCAGTCTGTCTTTATTATTAAATTTTTTAAAAAAATATTAAATGAGAAGATATATTTTTATAGGTTAATTTTTTATTCCTGAAAAAATAATATAATATCTTGAAACAAATTTTCCAAATAAATTAATTTTTTTTCCTTTTTTGTTCATGTTTTGATTGATTTTTATCTTGAAATAAATGTTCCAATTTTTTTTTTGGAATTGATTAGATTGCATTTAATTATAATTGATTTAGAGTTAGAAAATAAGTGACAACTTCCACATACACATGCTCATGCATGGATGTAGAGACATATATTTAAAATAAATAAATAAATATTACAAATAAATGTCAATAGTATCAATTTATATATTATATAAAAAAAGTTTTATATAATGAAAAGTTGTTACATATTATCTTGTGACTCATTCTCAAATTAAATACAATTAAATCAATTTTAATAAAATGCAATCTAATCAATTCTAAAAAAAGTCTAATGGTCACACATGACAGTCTAACATACTCTTATTATGCTTTTAAATATATATATATATATATGTGTGTGTGTTAAAAAATTTAAAAAAGTTAAATTAAAAAATATAAATTTAAAACATATTATTATACTAAAACACATACTTTTAAAGCATGTATTTACATTAAAAATAAATACATATACGCAAGTACTCGAATCCGTATTATTGTGTTATTATGTTTTTGGGTTGCCCATTACCCATTAGACCATTTTAAAAATAATAAAATAAAATAAAAAATTAATATTTAATTCTTTTTACAATTTAAAAATAGTAGTTTGGTGGACTCTGTTTTCAAATTCTGAAATTATTTTAATTTATATTAGTACATGAGAAATATTTATTTTATATAACAAATTATAATAAATAAATATTTTGAACATGTAAATTATATTTTAAATTTTTATAAATAAATGAAATTTGATATATGTATAAAAAATTTATAATAATTTACACAATATTATTTTATGTGTTTACCTTTTTTTATCATATTATTTATTACATTTTAAAATTATTTTTATCTTCTTACTTTTCTCTTGTATTTTTCTTTGTTGTACAAGAATAATTTCTCTCTCTATATATATATTGATATGATTGTTAATTGTGTTTATTTATACGATGAACCATTCACTTTATATAATTTTAGTATAAAAATAAAATTATTTATTTTTAATATAAATACATGCTTTAAAAGTATGTGTTTTAGTATAATAATATGTTTTAAATTTATATTTTTTAATTTAACTTTTTAAAATTTTTTA
>NC_038253.2:4236718-4237820 GCF_000004515.6 Glycine max
ATATATGTAAGGGGGTAACTACACTATTCTTTTAATACAACAATATGCTTCAATTTTTTTTGTTTATTTTTAATTATTTTTTTGTTTTAATACAACAATATGCTTCAATTTTTTTTGTTTATTTTTAATTATTTTTTTGTTTTAATTTTTTGACAAATACCTATGAATATACTTGCAAACATACGCACATTCATGCACACTTAGCATATGCTCAAACACACACACACACACACACACACACACATATATATATATATATATATATATTTAAAATAAAAAACATTACAAATCAATATCAATATTTTCAATATAGGTTTATATAATTAGAAGAGGTCATGTGTCACCCTCGGGCTCATTCTTGAAATAAATGCAATAAAATCAATTCTAATTAAAGCAATCTAATAAATTCTAAAAAGAATTTAATAGTCATGCATTAACAATATAAAACTTTTTTATAAGACTCGAAAAAACCAAAACCAAAATTAAACCTAAATCCATGTCTATATATTAAATAAAACAAAGTTATTAGTTATGATCGCACATGACAAACAATAGTTAATTTTAATCTTGCATAATTAGTTTTTTTATTCCATTAAAACAAAAAAAAAATCCAAATCAAAATTATAAGTTTTTTTGTGTTAAATCAATCAAGCCTAATTTTTTACTTGTTAAATTTGTAAATGATAAAAAGGTGACTTAGAAACAATCACAAAATATACCACTAATTTAAATGTTATTGTTATATTTTTTATTTCAATGATATATATATATATATATATATATATATATATATATATATATATTAATTTTACATAATATCATGATACTAATTATGCAGGATCAAAATTAACTATTGTTTGGCATGTGCGATCCTAACTAAGAACGTTGTTTTCTTTATCTATACATGAATCCACGTCTAATTTTGGGTTTGCTTTTTTGCGAGTCTTAGAAAAAAGTTTTATATTGTTGATGCATGACTAAAACATTCTTTTTAGAATATATTAATGTGCTTTAACTACGATGGACTGATTGCATCTTGTCAGAGAGAGCCGGCGGGTGCGTCATATCGCTTCTATCTTATCAACCTATATTGAAGTCTTGA
>NC_038253.2:4237920-4239705 GCF_000004515.6 Glycine max
AATTATAATTGATTTAGAGTTAGAAAATATCAAGTGACAACTTCCACATCCACATGCTCATGCATAGATGTAGAGACATATATTTAAAATAAATAAATAAATATTACAAATTAATGTCAATAGTATCAATTTATATATTATATAAAAAAAGTTTTATATAATGAAAAGTTGTTACATATTATCTTGTGGCTCATTCTCAAATTAAATACAATTAAATCAATTTTAATAAAATGCAATCTAATCAATTTTAAAAAAAGTCTAATGGTCACACATGACAGTCTAACATACTCTTATTTAAATATATTTATATATATTTGTTAAAAAATTTAAAAAAGTTAAATTAAAAAATATAAATTTAAAACATATTATTATACTAAAACACATACTTTTAAAACATGTATTTATATTAAAAATAAATAATTTTATATTTATACTAAAATGATATAAAGTGAACGGTTCATCATATAAATAGACACAATTAACAATTATATCAATATATATATATAGAGAAATTATTCTTGTACAACAAAGAAAAATACAAGAGAAAAGTAAGAAGATAAAAATAATTTTAAAATGGAATAAATAATATGATAAAAAAAGGTAAACACATAAAATAATATTGTGTAAATTATTATAAAATTTTTATACATATATCAAATTTCATTTATTTATAAAAATTTAAAATATAATTTATATGTTCAAAATATTTATTTATTATAATTTGTTATATAAGATAAATATTTCTCATGTACTAATATAAATTAAAATAATTTCAGAATTTGAAAACAGAGTTCACCAAACTACTATTTTTAAATTTTAAAAAGAATTAAATATTAATTTTTTATTTTATTTTATTATTTTTAAAAGGGTCTAATGGGTAATGCGCAACCCAATAACATAATAACACAATAATACGGATTCCAGTACTAACCCATTAGGGTTTTTGTTTTGTTAAAAGAAGTTCAATTTCCAGACATCAGAATCCTCAAAGCAGCTATTAGGGTTTCTGTTTCTTCCTCATCTATGGAGGAGCACGCTTCCCATGTGGGTCGCTCCCTCGTGAAGCAGCTGGCATGCTGCAAGAGAACCACCAGAGACAAATCCCTCCGCCTCCTCCTCAAATCATGGCTCCCGTCGCAGTCCCAACCCCTCTCCGACGACGACGCCAAGAAGCTCTGGAAGGGTCTCTTCTACTGCATGTGGCACTCCGACAAGCCCCTCGTCCAATCCGATCTCGTCGATCGCCTCTCCTCTCTCCTTCTGTCCCTCCACCTCTCCGTCTCCCTACAGTACTTCTCCACCTTCCTCCTCACCATGCGCCGCGAGTGGTCCGGCATCGATGCGCTGCGACTCGACAAGTTCTACCTCCTCATCCGCAGGTTTGTCTCCAAGTTCTTCTCCCTCATGAAAACCAATTCCTGGGATCTCCAACTCGTGCATCGCTTGATCAATGTTTTGGACGAGAACACTCTCTCCTCTTTGGAGAACAAGTCTCACGGGAACGGTGTTAATTACCACATTGCCACTGTGTTTCTTGAGGAGCTTCGACCTTTTCTCCCGCTCAAGCAGGAGGTTCTCGAGGTGCTGCTGAAGCCGTTTGTTTCGGCTATGGGGAAGGTGCAGGATAAGGTCTTGGTGGGGAAGATTAGGTCTGGTGTGTTTGATTTGTTGCTTAAGACGGGGAAGAGTTTGTTGGAGGTTAAGAAGAGTGGGGACGGGGTTGAGGTTGATTCTCGTGATGAGGTTCTTCTAATTGGAACAGTTGCACTGGTGATGGGGTTTCTG
>NC_038253.2:4239805-4245314 GCF_000004515.6 Glycine max
GGCGGCGGCTCAGGATTCGAGTGACAAGGAAAATGTGGCTAGTGAGAATGGTGGGAATTTGAACGATGAAAGCGCAGTGCTGTTAAATGAAACTATGATTGCTAACCTGCAAAGGCAATTTGAGAAGGTTGCTGAGGAGGCGGGCTTGGATGATGGAGTTGCGAGCGCGTGTGATTCGCCTCAGGCTGTGTCTGCTTCCGGAAGAACTCTGTCTAAGAAGAGGAAGAGGACAAAGAGTTTGAAAGGGAAGGTGTCTCAGGATTCTGCTGAATTGGATGGCGAGGAGAGTGCAGTCGCAAAGGGTGGGGAGAAAAGTAAAAAGAAGGTAAGATTTTCGATGAAAAATAACTTGGTGTGGAAGCCACAAAATCCTTTACCTCCTCAGAGTTTGAGGTTGCCTCCCTCTGCAACACCCAGAGGAAGTGCACTCAAAAAGGGTTTGCCTCCAGGTCCTATCAGGGAGATGCCTCTTCCTACCAAAAAGCCAAAACTGAAGAGGGCCAGGAAGTCAATTAAGGGTGTTGCTCCTGTCAAACGCCTGAAGAAATTAAAATCGCGTGCTGCATGAATGATTTCATTTTCTGCACCTTGTTATGGGGTTGTGTTTCCATGACTTGTTTGTCATACAATTTTAGTTATTATTATTGTGAAATTTTCCAAAGTTTATTGTGATAATTCATCTTTGCAACAATTGAAAAGCAAATTGACCTGTAGTTTAATCAACTATATGTGTCCATGCCGACTTCTTGCTATAATGTAATGAAATAACTTTTAACTGCTTGAAGATTACCTTTATGTGTGGTGGAAAAATGAGAATACAGAGGATAAGATATGATATGAAACTTTCAATTATAATCTTTTCCTCAAATTTCTTGCTTTTTGTACAGAGAAATGACTTTATAATATTTCCAAGTCGTATTTAGGCATCACTAGGACTTGGCTATACTTGAGAAGTATGATAGCTTCATTCATCTTCAAACCTCTTATGTAGTTGGCATGGTTACCTTCTCAATTGTGTAAGAGAATGGATCTTTTGAATTATTGAGGATTGAGCATAATGCAATAGGTTATTTTTCAAACTCAAGCTTTGTTGGTACCAATTTGTAAGATATTGATAGCTAGTGGAGGATTTGCCTTTCTTTGGATAATGAAGGAAGGCTTGTGAGTTGTGAATGAGTCTTGGATCAGCAGTAGCTCTAATTGTTGGTTTTTTATGTTTAAGGGGATAAGAAATTGAGAATGATGGTTCATTGCTTTGCATTGTGTTGGAGTTATTTCAGTGATACCCCACATCTGGTGATTAACAGGGAAGTCGATATGTTCTTTGACAAAGGTGAAGCACTGGTGCCATGGTGATCAACCCGTTCACATCTGGCGTGATGTGTTAGGAAAACAGGAGGAACACTAGGGAGTTTGGATAATTGGAGGTGCGGTACTCAAGCTTTTGGGTGAATTTTTGAGACATTTTGTGAGTTAATTTTGCCATTCTTTTAGACGTTTTTCTAATTTTGTTTGTGTACATAAAAATAGGCCCTCGTGTTCTAGGGCTCTTGTTTTTGCGTTTCCGGTGCAATAGAACATAGAGTTTCAGATATAAGTAATGCTTATAATTTTCTATTTTTTTTTAAAACCTTATATTTATAACTTTGGTTCCTTTATTCTTGTTCTAGGGCTCTTGTTTTATATCTAACTAATATGAATGTGAATGTGACCATGGTTGATTTTTCAATCCTGAGCTCAATCACCCTTTTATTGCCTGTTTAGTTCGTTGTGTTGGTTTTTAGTGGGTGGCGATAACGTTTATACGAAACTAGGTAGAGTATTTTTTTTTGAAGGTGTATACCCTTTTGAACCATTGCATAATGCATTTTATTCAAACATAATTAAATGCATATTTCAATATCCAAGTAGGAGTATAAATGTGTTCTCTGGGAAAGCCATTTTTTTGCATTCTCATGAAGATTGTTCGTCTTCTTTGCGAGTTAATGTAATGACCTAGCGAATACACAGATCACTGTTGAACGATGATCTGATAAGGTATTGTTTTCGTTTTCAAGGGGTATTGTTTTCGTTTTCAAAGGCTATTGTTTTCGTTTTTCTCTTGTTGGTTTTAGGGGTCCAAAATCCAAATGGTTGATTAACTTCTGGCAGTTCTAGGTTTGACTTGTGATTGTGTTGACAGCTTATTACCGCCTTCTGTTGCATGGTAGTAGTACTTATAACACAATAAGAAAATATGAGTGATTTCGACGCAAGGAAATTGACATCAAAGTGGAGCCATTTTCCACACATTTAATTCAATTATGCCTAATGCAAGTTTGTCAATCTATTGGGTGGTATACATTATGTAGTAATTATTAAAGGGATGAAACTCATCACGTTCTTCATTTATTTTTTCAAGTTTTTATATCAAACGATAATGATATGTGGATTTTTTTTTTTTGCAAAATATTAATAATAAACTTTATTTAAATTAGAGGAAATATTTAAGTTATTATTTGATTTAAAAAGTTGATAATAAGATAAAGAAGTTGGTTTAAATCTTTTTTTTTTGTTAAATAAAAGCCTTCGTTTGGAAAGAAAAAAACATTTGGGTCCTTAGAAGTTAGAACAGCTCCAACAGCGTATCCTACTTAAGAAATAAGGAGCGGTGCTGGCCAGAGATGTTAGAGAATAACTTTATTTTTTGTTATAAAAAAAATAAAAAGCAAAAATGAGTAATTCATACAAGTGAAACTGACGGTTAATTTTGTAGAGGTGTTGGGATAGAGTTAGAGAGGTTGTATACTTAAATTACTTGTAGAGATACTTAAATTGAAAAAAAAAGTATAAATAAATGATATGTACAAATGTGGTTCATTTAAGAACTTAAGGGGAGATTTTAAATTGGAGTAATTATGCATCTTAAATCATGATTTTGTTATACTCTTCATTATAGGAAAAAATAAGTCTTTAAAAATGTCATTTTCCCTTAAAAAAATTGTCATTTAAGCTTTATAATGTAGCATTATTGTATTTTTCAATTATAGTATTAATGACGGTAACAATCTTCCCCTTTATAAAAAAAGGATGGATAACAATTTATAAAGGAATTAATGATGATGATAAAAGGTTAATTTTATAAATTATTATTCCTTTTTATTTATTTATTAATTTTTTTGTGATGTGTAAAAAAAATTAGGACAACAATTATTATAAGACAGAAAAAGTGATTAACATTTTATTATTTTTATAATGAAAAATTCTCAGTTGTATTTATATTGACCAAAATATATTCATAACTATATTTTGTTTTAGAAATATATTCAAAATTAATGTTATAATATAATTTGAATTTAATGGAAATGTAACAACATTATGAGTGTTAAAGTTTTTACTTTGAATCAAATCATAATGGTATAACTTTTTTAAGTAATTACTATAAAAGTAAGTAAATAATTTTATAATGAATAATTCTTAAGTAAATAATTTTTTATATTATTAATACCTATATTATTTATTCATATTATCTGTGCTTTTTTTTTGAAAATTATACAAATTATACATTTAAAATTACTTTATATTAAGATATATAAACAAAATTATTTCCATTATAATTACATTGATGATGTAAATTTTTTTATATTGTTAATACCTATATTATTTATTCATATTATTTATGTTTTTTTAAATTATACAAATTATACATTTAAAATTACTTTATATCAAGATATATAAAAAAATTATTTCCATTATAATTACATAATTTCAAATGCATTTTTAATCAAATTTAATTTTATAAAATCAAAATCTTCAAAAGTCGAACTTTGCTATCATTTACTAAACTGATAATATGTATGGTAAGAAAAAACTAAACCAGTAGGACAAAGGAAAAAAAAAATCCAGTGTCCCAAAAAAATATCAACCAGGCAAGGCTTTTACCTATTCAACATTAATCTGGATTTTTGTTGACCCAGCAAAAACAAAAGTTTTTTTTAGTATTGACTGAGTCAAGATAATTTTCCTATTTGAGTTCATCTGAATTTTATTGTTCTCTTACATTATACATTTATGCTAACTAACATTCTGTTTTTTTCTTAGATTTTTATTTGACTAACCTTTAGAGGAAGAAGATGAAGAAAATCGCACGTAACAAAAAACAAAAAAAAAAAAACATCGTAACCAATAAGATGAAGAAAACTAACCTTTATTTTTTAATTTATAACCCTCCAAACATTTATTAATAACCAAAATTACAACGAATCTCATTTGCACACTATTTCACAAACAATAGAATGCATATTATAAAGTATTAACCGAGGACCCTTAGTGTTTTTATTAATTTACACTAGACAGGAAAAAAAATTGAACTCATGAGGTGTGAGAGGTTTATAATCTGAAAATGGTTTTTGTTTTTATGCGATTGTGCACTCAGGATGAAGCCCCTGTGGGAACCGCTTAGTATCAGTGCAGTAGTTGTAAATCATGTAGTTCTTTTGCACCCACTGAATCCTAGCTTGCCCTGTTGCATCCAGTGATTGTTTCAACCATGCTTGGTTTGATGATGGATTATTGTTGGAGGAGCAAGATGAGCCTGAAGAAGAAGTCCAAACACAGCTTGAGCATTGAAGTTTCTGTAAGAGGCTGTGAATGGGGCTTGGCTCCAATCAGTCTTCACTAGGCCTCCCCTTGTGGCCCAATCATCAAGGTTCCAAAGACTTGAAAATATCCTCATGGCTTGGTTTTTGGGAAAAGAAACCCCTTTTGATTCAAGATCCTTGAACTCCCTTATGGGTGTCCCATCCACAGAGAATCTAACATAAGAATAAAAAAGAAAAAAGGTTAATCATAAAGTTAATATAGATATCTTTTAGTTACTGTTTTTTAACTTCTTAATTAAATATTAATGAATAAATATAGAATAAATAATCTATTTATTGATACATCAAAGAGTTTTTTGTGGGGTCTTCCAATCACAAATTATGAATATTTGTTAAGCTTTTTCACTTTTATAATAATAATCTTAAAAATTATATTAATGATTATTTTTTATTGGTTGTGAAATTAAACTTATGAATATAAAGTATATATAGATACTGAATTCAATTAATGAAGCAGGGCATAAAGAGAGAAAAGAGGTGGGCATACATTTACATGATGCTCTGAGGATTCCAAAGAATGGAATATGTGTGGAAGTTCTTGGTGGGGTCAAACCACCAGATAGAACTGCTGTTCCCTGTTACCTTTCCCTTGTGTGAATACGTTTGAATGAAGAATATAAGGATCACCACTCAAGTTACCCAGAAATTCAAAATCTATTTCATCATGAGTATCCCCAAGAGAAGATAGCTGCATCATTTACAACCAAATATATAGTTAATATTATTATTATTATTTATTCATTTTTTCATGGGTCAAAACATTTGATATGGCAAAACTAATTAAATTGATTGATAAAGAACCACGTGCAAGGTAGGACACTTACATAATAAGCCGTGACTGTGCCTGCAGAGTTACCAGGCACAAGCTT
>NC_038253.2:4615051-4615941 GCF_000004515.6 Glycine max
AATCATTCCTGCTCAAATTGGAGATATACAACTATATATTGCAAATTTAATTTTAAATTGATTGATGACCTGCTTTAATTAATTTTATAAAAGTAGTTCCCATTTCCAACTTAATTATATTGATAAATGACCAAACATTGCAACTTAACTCGGGGTAGAACAATTTCAAGATTTAGCTAATCCTTTGAGCACTGACGTCTGCATAATTAGCTTTTTATATAATTATGATTTAAATCTGCATTTGATTCTTTAAATCTAAGTCACCTCTGTGGGTGGGTTGCTGAATTTTTAACCTCTGCATTGAAGCATCTCGTTCCAACTATTTTTCATCTTGTACATAACTTTGGTTTCCAATTATAAAGTTTGACTTTGTTTATATATAAAAAAAGGTCATTTTTTCTCCCTAAATTTATTTATTTTTTCAATTTAAAAAAATGTTCTTTCTGGTCTCTGTAATGAAAAATATTACTACAAATTTATATTCGAACCACCAAAAATCAGTCTGGAAGAACAAAAAAGAACTTTTTTGAAATTGATGGACTACAAAATAAATTTAAATTTAGGAGAAAAAAACAAAAATGACCCAAATTTAAGATGTTAAAAACATTTAAATCTATAATTATCATCAGATTGATAAATAAAATAGACTTTATTTTTATTTAAGTTATATTAATTAATAAAAAATTATGCTAAGCATGACTTCACTTGTTTTCTCAATAGAATAACATCTTGCCAACCTGTAATTGGTTGTATGTCATATAACTAATGGCTTAAAAATCTTAAAGTCATGTTGTTTCGAGAATATTTAGGAATTGAATATGGTTTTTTCTTTTCATATACATTTTCATATTTTCTTGTGCAAGTCGAAAAGTTGAAATATGAATAAAGGG
>NC_038253.2:5277737-5307699 GCF_000004515.6 Glycine max
TATATATTTTTATGTTGTATCTACTCATAAATTAATTAACCGACAATATGTACAAAAAAATAATAAAATATGTTTTGTTTTTTTAAAACTTAAATATGGATGACTATATATATATATATATATATATATATATATATATATATATATATATATATATATATATATATATATATATATATATTCAGAAATTAATGTTTCACGTTTGGGGACCACACGGGCTATTGACATGACTATTATTGGCATAAATATCATTATTAGTCAAGAAAAAACTTTTTAAATAATGTTACTTAAATAATCAGATGTATGTATTATTCTATTTAAATAATGTTACTTAATCTCATGGAAATAATCAAAGTATATATGATGATGTGCCCTCTCAACGACATTATTGTATGATTTATAAGTGTAACAAAATTTCTTACAGTGTACTGGTTGTAATTAATTTGATAGTAGTATTTTTAAAAAAAACTTGTTGATGTCGATTTATATAAAAAGAGTTATACACTAATAATCTAAATATTATTTAGAGAGTCATCCAATTATATAATATATATATATATATATATATATATATATATATATATATATATATATATATATAATTTGTTAATTTTTAAAATAATTCAAACACAGTTATTTATGTTTGGATAATAATGTAAAATTATTGTTAATGTATAGACATTAAACTCTAAATTAAGAGAAAAGAATGTTATACACTGAAAATGTAAATTTTTTTATAAAGTCATCTACTCACAAACAAACTACCATATACAATAAGTTTGTTAACTTTTAAAATAATTATCTTAAAGTAATTTAATTAATGATTTATAATTGGATAACAGTGTAAAATTATTATCATTGCATAGACGTTAAACTCTAAGTTAAGATAAAAAAAATTATAGAATAAAAATGTAAAAAAAATTATACAGTCATTTAATCATAATTCATCATAATAAATTTGTTAATTTTTAAAATAATTATTTTAAAATAATTTAAGATAATTTTTTGTGATTGGATAAGAGTGTAAAAGTGTTTTATACTCATAAGTTAAAGATCCAAAAGTAATTTATTTAATTTTAGCTTATTACACTCTTCCTTAAATTGGCGTATTATTGGATAACTTTATTCTTTAATGATCTTTGGGTTAATTGTAAGTTCTGTACAGTAGTGTACACAAAGTTCTACTTCATTTTTATTTTTTATAATTCGACTCGTTTGTAACTTAACGTGTTAGAAAAATTTGGTTTGCCAAAAATAATAAACTGTGATAGGAGAACTCACTAAGATTAATCGTGTTTAAATGCAATATAGGTCTCCTAGCCTTTTTGACTCTTAAGCGCGATATAATTTATCCATGAGAATCGTATTATGACTTTCAAAATGAAAGAGAAAGATCTAATCTCTCAAAAATATCACTACAATATGAGCAATACATTTGCAAAATCATGTAATTGTACATTGTAATATATATACTACAATGTCCATAATCATACATGATCACATCTCAACTAATTCTTAAATTAATATTGCTCTTTTCCCCCTAGACTATAGATTGGTATATCATTGGTCTTGATTAATTACTTTTTATAAATCGTTATTTGAAAGCAAGCAAATAGAGCAATTTGGCTGACTACACGTTCTCTGATTTGGCAAGAATATAGATCCATCCAATTGCTTGATTGATGGGGAATTAGTTCTCTATTTATTTAAATTTATGTGAAGATTAATGTATTCTCTCATTCTTCTAATAAACCAGAGTGCTGCGCCTTTCTTGTGTATGAATGACAAAAGTCAAATGAAAGAGATGAGTGTTTTCTTTTAAGCATGAGAGTTGAAAGAAAAAACCAATACAGCTCTCAACAGCTCATCTCTTAGGCTCTCACTGTTTGCATTGCAAATATCAAGAGAAGAAAATGATATGCTGTTGTAGCTAGCTAGGAAATTCAGCTCTATTCATTATATCCAATAATTCGAACATCAAAAGGTTTGGACGGTTGATCTTCTGTCAGAAAGTGTCACATTAGGATATATAACTGAAAATCAAACATATTACTTATTCGAGAATTTATATATCGGTACTAATTTTTAATGAGCATGCATGGTCAAGGCATATAATGGTATCATACTTTTAATTAAATATTTTGAATATGTATTTAAGTTTATTAAATTGATCAGTTGTTACTCTAACACTTTAAGGATCGATAGTCGTCGTTAGAGTAAGTTTTAGATAATAAAACAAGATTTATGGGAAAAAGTTATCATAGTTATACAGTCTCTTGTTCCGGAACATGAAGTGCAGTGTTGGTGAAGAAATTGAACTATAAAACCTTTTTGCTCTTGGGTATGATTTATTGATTGATTCGAGTCGTCACCAACCTTTTTATCTTTTGTCTTTCTTCTTGTTGAGGTTTTAGGAATCCGAGTCTTCATCTCTCTTTAGTTATTTAAACTTTTTAAAAAGTTGGTTGGCCCAAAAGGCCGGTGCTTAAACTTTATTGTGAATGAATTTTCCATGCCCTGAAATCTGAATGAATGGTCCTTTGAAAGAAAGATGAAAAAAGGTTTATTAGAAGGATTCATTATTCGTATCCATGCTGACCAAGACCTCAGGCTCAGGGTAACACATACGAACCCTTTTTTCTTTACCTAAATTGTCCCTTGCGAGGCTAATATGCTATCTAAAAGCATAGAAATGAGAAAGAGATTAGTTGTGAAGTATTATTATTGTCAACATGAAGCTTTTTCACGAGATATTTATGAGTAGTGATTTGTGTAGTTTCTTAGCTTATGAAACATTCAAGTGTGTGCTCTCTCACACACGCTTCGTGTCTGTTGGAGGTCCCCAGCATAAATGAGTTTTGTCAAAAGTTACGTTGAAATGTGTGTTGAGATCATTGAATCATCGACCATTGGAGGAGTCAATCAGTTTAAATTTTCCCGTTAAAGCAGCTATTCTTTACTGAGATTTGCCAAGCATTATGACCTAGCTTTTCCTAGATTCTACGTAATTAACTAATAACGAAAAAGATTATGGCGTAAATTCTACATTTATATAGATCTTCTTAATTATTATTTTCTACTAGGGTTATTTTGAAAATTAAGTTAAAAGACAATAGTACTAAATTATAAATCCTAAATTTTATAGTATTTCAGATTATATAAATACGATAAATAATTAGTAAGACTTATATTTTTTTTTCTATATAATAGTTTTGAAGTTCAAATTTAAGATCTTATTCAAATTATCTAAATCTCTTGTGTCTAGCCTTAGTAGGTTCAAGACTTATAACCTAGTTCACATTAAATTTAATTTACTTAATTTGGATAGTTTTATTAAATAAACTTAGGAGTTGTTTTAAAAAAAATATTCAACTAAAAACACTAACTTTTAGGTTAAAAGGAAGATTTTATAAGCCTGGTAAGGTGATTCGTTTGATTTAATATACACATGACATGTCATTATTATTATTAAATTTGTATCGAATTTCTATAAGTAGTTTGTTTATTGGCTTATTTTTAAAAGATCTATTAATTTATATAAAGGCTTAATCTCATTTTTTTTTAATTTAAAACAAGTTTATTGATTATTTTAAGGTCTTGTTTTGTTATTAGGTCTTTAGATGTATTTTTAAATTTAAAAATTATCATGCAAATCTATCAAGAATACAATTTGGATGTACTATACTATAAAATTTTTAATATATTATCCAATATTAAATTATACTATGCATAGCAAGATTGTTAATTTAGGTAATACTGAATTGCTTTAAAAATCATATATGAAGTATTTTTTTTAATTGATTATTAATGTAAAAATCCTTACGTTGATCATGTTTGAAAATTAAACTTATATATCAAATTTAAACCTTATATTTAGAAGGGAAAAAAATAACATAATCTGTCTTTTTTTAAAAGGACCAAAGTTATGGTATTTCATTCCAAAAACATACTCTTTGTTAAAAGCTTAAATATACGTATTAAAAAACACATTTTTTTTATGGTTTTCACTTTGTATTTGATGAGTTTCTATCTTTTTTTGTGTGGAAGGGATTGATGAATTGCTATCTTCATTTTGTAGTTTTTAATAAAATTTAATTAATATATAATAAAATGCGTGTTCAAAAAATGTGCTGTTAACTCTCCTCTTTCCCTTATTGAACTCATCTTTACCCTATAATTAAGGACCCCTGTTGAATTTAAATTGCAACTTGGAAAAAGGTGTCGACAAAATGAACTCTCCACATAACTCATTAGTTAAAGTCGCCAATGACTAAGAAAAATGTTAATAGGCTACGAAACTTAGCCATTAAAGATATTAATTAGTCAAACTAGTATTGGATAGACATGAAAAGTATTTTCACTTTTCAATAACCCCATCCTACGAATATAGTAAATCACTCTGTTCCTCAGAAAATAATAGTACCAAGGGGGCCTTTAAAGGATTTTTTATGGAATTTACTTGGACTCATCAAATAAATACTTGGAAGATATACGATGTTTGGACTTATGAAAATGATATATGATGTTTTTAGAATTTTTTTAAACTAATTCTAAAAAAATTTGTATCAAAGCTTATGATGTAAATTTCAACGTGAGTTCGTATTAAATAAATGTTTAATTTTTTTTTATTTTCTAAAATTCTAAATGTACCTCACAAGTATATTTACATATTTTTTATGTTAGCATTTATTACAATTACTATTTCTTATTTTAAAAAGTAAGTACATTGATTATTTTATTTTTTATAAGCAGAAATAATATATTCAAGAATGATTGATCATAATTGATATAGATTGTAACTTTATATATATATATATATATATATATATATATATATATATATATATATATATATATATATATAGGTTTTCATTGGTACCTTCTTTTACAAATACTCTTATTTGAGACATAAACTGACATTAAATAGAAACATCCCTCAATGAGAATTTAAACCCTCATTCATCATCTTGTAGAGATTAACATTTTCTGTTACATCTAACCTCTATTAGCATTGTAAGTTATAACCTTAATTTTACTTAAAATGTTAAAAGATTTGGACTTCTTTTTTGAAGGCTAAAAGATTTGGACTTTAAAATTTATAATTTGAAAAGAATTTATCTAATTACAATTTTTTATAAGAGAAATTAATCTTATAACTATTTTTCTAGAATAACGATAGAGAGATAGAGACTAAAAGCATTATAGCAACCATAGAGGAGTGTAAAAATAAAATTGTAGATGTAAGTTTTTATATTAAAAAAGTGTCAAGTTGTTAGAATAATAAAATAATAAATGCAAAACAAAAATATAACAAGTACTAAGTTGAATAGAAGATTAGTGCAAATACTTTTTAAAGGTAGGATTTCGGAAGAAACTCCTTATATGTGGACAAATTATTGGAAAGTATCAGCATACAACACAAGACAGGACAAAAGGATGCAGAAAAAGATGGAGCGGCTTAGTATTAGTTAAGCATATGCTTTTAACCTGCTTCAATTATGCTAAGCTTTTGTAATCTTCTATATGCTAAAAACTCGAAGGCACCAACCAACCCATTACCCATATATATCCAATTAAGCATGATAACGCCTCCCTCACACTCCTCCAATGATGTGCACCTCTCTCTATCTTTTCATTCTTTACCCAAACCCCTAAAAAGGCAAAGGATTGTCTTGGAAGGAATACCGAATGAATCAACTTTTTTCTGTTACCTTTTAAAAAGCAGATGCTGACATCTGAAGACTGAAGCTTTGCTTACTAATATTTTATTTTGGAAGATAAAAAGTTAGCAAGTCAGGGTTGTCAAATATTCCTCTCTCCTCCTTATTAAGCAACCCATATGATAGAATAATTGCTCGGCTAAGAGATTTGAAAATTGACATAAATAATGTAAGATAGGAGTTAAGAGAGGCATGGATGACGGAACAAGTAGCCGAGGAAGCAAAACATGCCTTTTTTCTATTGCTCATCTTTTGGTAGATATGCAGGCTTTTAGAGCACCATGCTTACCTGTTCCCTGGTCACTATGCTTAGAATAACATTTTGATCAACTTTATCATTTGCCTTTTCCTCGTAGTTGATGAATGGGTGGGGTCCCTATTCGAAGTGAGTCACTTGAGCACCATCACGTTTGCAATTAGATTGGCAGCACCCTTTTTTTCTCATCTAATTAAAACTGCTCCTCCTTTCATAATTGACCATCCAAGGACTATAAAGTAAACCAAACAATTTGAGTTGGTAGGTATCTGATGCTTATCATTTGCATATGCATGAGCCCATTATATTTTAATTAATCAGCGCTTTAATTATCTTCTGAGTAGAAAATCATGCGACCAACAACCAATAGGTTAGCATGTGAATTACATGGGGGCACCATGGTAAAGTACCATCATCCTCTAATCTAGGTTGCTTCTATCCAAGATGAAATGAAACCGCTACCTATATTTTATCATCCTAAAAAGGTGCAAGGATAATGTGCGCACCTAATTGAATATAAAGTACATCTATTTTATAAAAGAGGAAATATCCACCATATCTTGTTGAGTTTTGACATTAATGTCGGATTTGAGGCAGGGGGCAAGAGGAGCTGGAACGAACTTCCTTGCACCAGAGCTTTGCTCAAATTGATATTCTAGATGGATATGAATTAAATTTGGAAAAGTCACAGCAACCACCTCCTCCAACATACTATAATCTTTATTTTATATACAACACATGTTAATTTCCTAAAACCAATAATTATCTCCTTTTTAACTTTAAATTTTATTGTTGAAAATTATATTTATTATATACATTATTATATTACTTACATCACACATGTACCCAAAAAAAATTACTTCTACATCACACATTAAATTGATTAAAAAACAATCATAATGGTTAAATCTCAATGAAGAGATAATTAAATAGAAAAAGTTAACACGTCTGATGGCATAATTAACGATTTTGTCAAATATAACATTCAATCAAGAAAAACCCAGTTTAAATTTTAAAACAAAAAAATGTTTCAACTGTATACTTTAGAAATTGGCAATGCAATTAATTAAAAACCAGAGTGTGTTTAAATGAAAGAAATTAGAATCCCTTTAACATATTGTTCAACACATATGATTACAAGTTTGATTCAAAATTCATATTGATATAGGGAA
Source organism: Glycine max (assembly GCF_000004515.6). Classification (NCBI taxonomy): domain Eukaryota; kingdom Viridiplantae; phylum Streptophyta; class Magnoliopsida; order Fabales; family Fabaceae; genus Glycine; species Glycine max. The sequence continues at coordinate 5,284,886 of NC_038253.2, forward strand.
AAAAATATCTCAGGAAAAGTCACTGTACCATCAGATATTAATATTTAACCTACTTGCCGAAAGGATACTTTAGGGGGGAAATAAGGTGCAATTATTGAAATAAATTTAAATAAAAAAAATAATCAGGACAAGACGTGCCCATAACCACACTGGGACAGTAACAATCTAATACTTCAAATCTTGCATAATGATGTTTTGTCAGTTCTCCATGGGTCTGGAAAAAGCTGGCAATTTTGATCTCATTATATCAACTGGTAATCTACACAGATTTTGTTACCTGTTAAATTAATATTTGGTCTAAGATAAGTACTGTTAATGTGTTCCATTTTTAGATACATGAGCCCCATCTGTGTGCTTCACCGAACCTATTGTGTTCCCTTTCCCATGTCAATATTGTAATATGCCCTTTGAAAAAGCTTCATAGGTCAAGGCCCAATATAGTTTCCTTAGGAACCCATTTCCTTTTTTTTATTCTCCTACTTTGTGGGCCATTGGTTTGGATATAAACACGTACGAAATAGTGGGATCCAACATAATCTACTATTCCTAAGAATTTTGGATTGGGCGTATGATATTCAGACCCTTTTTTTATCTTCCTAACCCTCCACTTGTTTTTAAATGTTTTGACAAAAATACTCTTGACGGAAATTAATTTTGGTTTTTTTTTTCTTCACAAAATGTTGTCAATATACTCAACAGAAACTTAAACTAATTTCCGTTGAGTATCTTATCAAAATACTCAATAGAAACTTTTCTATTATGTATCTTGGCACGATTTTGTCAATATACACATTGTAGATAATTTTCTGTTGTGTATCGTTAAATAATAGAAAACAGTTTTCATCATATTGGCAACACACAAAAGAAAAAAGGAAAGTTGTTGCAGAAGAAGCAATTGGGTCTAAATTCAAATGGAGAAAGCAATGAAAGATAAAAAAAAAAAAAAAAAAAGAGTAATACTTGTAGAAAAGAAAGTGAGATGTTTGAAGAAGATTAAGAGGCGGGGTTGAGGGGGTAAGGTGGTGTGTGGAGAGGGAGAGGAGGAGGGAGGTGTGTACAGAAGAGTAAAATAGAATTATTTTTGAAAAAATAAGTGGGGGGAGGGGTGAAAAGATCAAAAAGGGCAAGTGGATGCCAATTTTTTTTATATCTATGGTGTATATAAATATAACTTATTTTGATGTTTGTATTGATAGTATATAGTATGGTAAAAATATTTTTTTTATAATGATTATTTTTATTATTATTTTTACCTTACAATAGTTATTTATAATAATTATTTTTTATTGATTAAAATAATTATTTATAATAGTAGACAATAATTATTTTAACCTGATATAAATTATTATTCATTCAAATTTATAGATATATTTTATATTAATAATTATATTTGATAATACATAACAATAATAAATATCTCTATTATTATTTTAGTTAATTTTGTTTTTGGCGTGTTATTAGTTTTACGTCCCTAAACTGAAACCAGAGCAGCCTAAGAGCTTTCATAGTGGCCCAAACAGCAACAAATTGGGAGGGTTTTGTTGGGAACCCAAAAATGAACCAAAAACACAAAGTGTGGCCCTAAACAAAGTTCTAATAATAAATGTTAATATTGACAAGACATGGTATGGTAAAATTATTGATCTATAACAATGTATTTATTATTATTTAAACCTCAATTGTTATTTATAATTATAATTTTCATTATTTACTTTTGATAAGACATATAGTATAGTAAAATTATTAATAAGACATAGTATGGCCCAAAACAAAAAATCTGAAAATAAATGTTAATATTGATAAGACATAGTATGGTAAAATTATCAATCTATAACAATGTCTTTATTATTATTTTAACCTCACAATTGTTATTTATAATTATAATTTTTATTATTTACTATTATAATTATTTATAATATCTATTTACAATAATTTCTTACTTTAACCTTATAATAAATATTTATTGATATAAATATATAAATGTAATTTTTATGTTAATATTTATAATATTGCAATAACTATTATCTATATTATTATGTTGGCTACTGGATCCTGCACTCCCATTATTACATCCCGCACCTCCCATTATATTTTAGTAAAACTCATTCCAGAATATAAATTTATATTTCAGAATATAATGAGAGGTATATGATGTAATAGTGGAAATAGAGGATATACATGTCTATTATGTTACTTAATTTTGGTTTTTGTGGGTTATTAATTTCTTCCTCCGTAGGCCCAAACCAGAACCAGAACAGCCCAAATGCTTTCACAACAAGGAGTTTTTTGGTAGAGACTCGAAAAACGGACCAAACAAACAGATTATGTAGCCGAAAACGAAGTTTTGTATTTATTTTGCTGAAACACCCTTGTTGTGCACGATGTGGATGATATAATAAATAAATGTTTTTAAAATTACCCTATCCTGCACGATGTGAGTAAAATGATAAATAAATGTTTTCTAAAATTACGCTACGGTATCGTGCACAATGTTGGTAAAACGATAAATAAATGTTTTCTACAACGATTCTTGCACCACTAGATTTTTTGTTTGTTGATTATCAAAATTAATTTTGACACTAGCCATGTTTCCTGGATTGAGAGGAAGGTCTCACCTTACTAAAAGAACAATTATCTTTCCCATGCCCTTGTTGTTGTGGATCTTTGGAAGTTATGAGCATGCACGACTTTAGCTATTTGCTCACGTACTATCACTGGTTCCAGTTTTCCACCGTCATTAATGGGCTTTGCTCATTCAAAAGGTGATCTGGAATTGATTCTGTCCATATCTCCACTCAAGCTTTCTCCTTTTTGCATATTAATTGTTGTGTAATTCCTTTTCTGATTGGCTTTTCCCTTACCCAATTTTTTTCATGGTTCGTACAACAGCTATCGTGCCACGAGAACTTTTGTTTGCTAATTCTCAAAATTAATTTTGCCACTCGCCATGCATGTTTCCTAGGTTATGGCTAGGGCTTACATGAACAACTATTTAGGTAGCCTTCGGCCAGCTTGCCATGTTACCCACTTGGATTATCCTGCACGGGTTCTTCAACCACCTCTGCTCATTGGTTTTGTTTGTTACCATATTTTTCAAATCTAAAGCAAATCAAATGCAACCTTGTCATTGAATTGATTATTGTTGTTATTTTGGTTTGATGATATTAGAGAATAATCAGACATTAACTATAGCCTTGTTTAATGTTGCATTAGTTTTTTGAACTTAGATTAATTTTCAATGTGATGTAAGATCAATTTATTTACATTTAAAGTGTAACTAAGATACCTCACCAAAGAAAAGTGCTTAAGAATGCTTACTGTAATTATACTCACTAAACACTTCAATGTAATATGTTATTAAGGATACATGTTTTAACAGATCAGTAAATTCACTCGACTTGAAACTTAAGAATTGAATTTGGTAGGAGAACCGAATGAAATGAAACAAAAAACGAACAAAAATCGATTGGTTCATATTAAATGTGTAATTGATAAATTTTAAAATTCCCTTAACTTTGATTCCCATTATTTATTTTCATATATTTTTAGTTTTTTTTGTCTAATGAATGTTTATATATATAACGTAGTTATTTAATTCAAATCAATTCGAATTTAATTGAATTAGTACTGTTTGAGTAGACAAATATTTTAAAATCCGAGCCAAACACATTTGATCAGTTTAAACCACAAATTTCCAAACTTGTAATATGCCATGCTAGATAATCTTACATGGATTAATGATGGGTGACACATGAAGGACAGGATGACTCACCGTTCTAATCTTATATGTGTTGGAAAATTTGAAGCCTTCTCGCAAACGCTTCATTTACACTTGTCAATGTTTGAACCAGTCCTATCCTTGGCACGTTCCCCACTTACCCCTTTGCCATATGTGTAACGTTGATGTGGACTACACCTAGATTGATTGATCACATTCCAAATTTATGAAATGGAAAGGAAGCATAATAAGTAGTAGTAAATTCAGGAACGAATAGGGAAGAAAAGTTGCACACGTTTCTGTGACTTTGACCCCATTTTTTTGTACTGGATTGGGATATCCAAAAGAACCATCACCCATGGTTGTATTTTTTCAAATCTAAGATAACTTTATCTACTTAGTTTAAGGAAGCTTGTTTTCACTGTTCATCAGCTCCCTCGGAAGAAACAAGCGATGCCCGAGAAACGGGTCACATGGATAAGATCATTCCATCATGATCCGTGCCAAATGTCAACATAACAGAAGCTGCTTAAGAGATATATACTAGCTTTTTATGTGATTGAGCCCTTTCATGATACTTTGGTACATGAATTGAAATTCTAGTTAAGCTGGACAAATGCTATTGGATCATTAGGATTCAAGATAACTCATGTTCTACTGAACTTTCAAGTCAATCAATCAAAACTGGTTTTAGGTGGGATAATCTCCTTTTAGTTAATGACGAAGTCGGAGGAAAATGGGGTATTGTAGTTGGAGCCAGCCAAAGAAAATAGTTTCTTTACTTGGAAAAGTTTAAGCAAGTGGTTGGTACTGCATCTGAATTGCTTCTGCCGACCCGCTGAAATTTCAAAAGCTAAAAATATCATCATGTAGTTGTATTCAAGCTGTTCACAAATAAGTGGTTCTCCCAAAGGAGGAAGGACTTCAAAATAAAGTACAAGTAAAAAATATTTTATCACAAGTTTTAGGTGTAGAGAACAAGAACATACTTCATTAACACATCTTCAGATATTTATTAATTAGAAAAATGGGTATAAGTAGTGAGCTGTCTCAGCTCTCTCCCAACTAACGATGGTTAGAGGTATTCTTGTAATTCTCATACTATTTTGGTATCTTTATCCATTTGTACAGGAGTTTATTTAATAAAAAAATAACAGTGGATGAAAGGTAATACCGGGACGGATTTATTTTATTTTGTATATTTTTTTGGACTAAATTTTATTTTTTTTTCTTTTAAGAACGGATTTGTCGATATAACATATCTTCAAAAGACGAAAATGATTACTTATTCTAAAAAATAATGTATATTTAGATATTAGTTGAGAGAACTTATTAACTCCCCATAACAACAAATGCTTCTTTTTTTATAAATGTTATTTACAATTTTCAAAATTTTTATAAAAATATTGGGGGGAGGGGGTATTGTGTATATGGACCTAAAAAAGCTAGTAATTGAAACGAATCCATGTGGGGGACGGTACAACCTAAAAAAACTGGCTAGACAAGACAATGCAGAGAAGTTTGAACATCTGGTGATTTTTATTGATAAATCATAAATGGTTGGTGGTAATGGCAAATGGTAATTTCATTTTCAAAATGTACTGTGAGGACAGTCCCCCAAGTTATTAAAATTGATTCCTGGTTGTTATTAGTTGTGTGCATTGATAAAAAAGTTTGTTCTTAAAGACACGAGTTCGGGTGAATGTAGACAATTAACTCTTCCACACACTGTAGCATCTGTGACAAGTTCTTTGCAATGAAAAACAAGTTAGCCAGGCTGTTACTACTTACAAGTACTTCCAGCTTTTTCCAGACTCCAACGGCGTACTCTGAGCTTCATCATATGAAACTCGTGCCTAAATTTAATTAAACTCCAAACCGTACTTTTTCCCTATAATTTGCAACATCACCAACAACTACCATCCAACGATAAAAAAAAAAAAAAAAAAAGTGTTGCAAGTTTCACTCAGAAACCAAGGAAACTTCCGCAGGCAGTCAACGAAAATAATAGAGTAATGGTAATTTAATTCGTAAAATTGACAGACACTGCCCAAGACCTAATCCACCAACCCATTTTGATCTTTATCAAGAAACTTAGTTGTCTCCTCCTCAAACCTTATTTTATTGTTGAAAGATTGCTGTTACGCATGTTTTCATTGAACGGTGCAGAAAGTCATAATCCTTGTCATAAAAAAAAAAAAGAATTTTTTTACTGCAAGTTATGAAGAACATGAATCAGCTAATCTGTAAATTTCTAAATATAGACCTTTTAAAATCCAGCTATGAAAGTATCATTCTGTACAAGATTGTTTTTCTGTGTCAGTTTCTATAATGTTCCTCACAATTCCTGAGAAGCTATGGACGCAGATGGTGCTGAAGCGGTTGCAAGTCCTTCAAGTAACTTCATTACTTCGCTAGTATCATCCAAATAGTATTCAGCCATACTTGGTTTCTGTCCAACAGTGCAAGCAAACACTTTTGGTATGGTGGGAAGAGCTGGATTAGATGCTGAACGAGCAATGCTTTCAAACATATCTTCATCTGAGCGATCATCTCCTATGCACAGTAGAAAATCTGGTGACTTCCCCTTACTTCGCATGATTGAGATAAGGTCTTCCACCACTTTACCCTTGCTCACACCCTGCAACTCATACAACAAACAACAATTCAACCAATCACCATTACAAAATTCACCTTGGTAAACAACTATAATCCCAATTAAAATGAACAATCTTTCTTTCTGTCTGAGGAAGCAAACACACATTGTCAGTTCAATTGTTTAGGCCTTAATTTAAGTATACCTGAGGTTTAACTTCAACTATATGTTGTCCTCTTATAACCACTACTGGCTCATTGGCAAGCACACTCTCCAGATGATCAAGAAGCTCTTTAGCTTGGCATGATCCAAAATAAGGATCCGCTTCTTGATGGTGCCAAACCATTGCGCTTTCCTTATGTTCAATGAAGGAACCATCAGTTGCTTCTGTATAAAGCGACATCACAGGTTCTGCAATCATTTTCCATTCAAAATCAGTCGCCAATCCGCAAGTCTCCCAAGGAGAATCCTTGCTCCACCTGCCAACAAGCAAAAGAACAAAAAGACTATTATCAACAAAACAAAACAAAAAAACAAAATTTACAAATTTTCCATAACATAACATGGAAATCCAATGTACCTAGTGAAGTAACCGTGCTCAGCAGAGAGACCCAATTTCTCACACGGAGAAAACCACTTGCCCAAGCAATCCTTATCCCTGCCGCTCACAATGAACACCATGTTTTCAGGATCACTGCATAAATAATTCAAGACAGCAATAACTTCCCTGCTTGGAGTCTTGTTTATTGTTGCCTGCGGCATCATTGTGCCATCGTAGTCCAAAAGGATCAATCGACTGTGTGTATCTCTATATGCTGAGGCAATGTGATCCACAGAGAGCTTCCTAAAGGTAGGATCCAAAGCAACAATTCTAAACCCCAAACCCAATCCAACACCCCAATACCTCTTAGAGTAATGCTCCCTACAAGCTCTATCTAAGTCCTGATCAAAACTCCTAGCCCAGTACGCCACATCATGAGAGCTTATGTACTTGTAATGCTTCTCGTGGCGCAGATGCTTCTCTGCCTCCGACATTGTAACAGCCGAATTCATAGCCTCAGCGACATCATCAATGTTCCACGGATTCACCCTGATGGCTCCACTGAGCGAAGGGGAACACCCAATGAACTCAGACACAATGATAACGCTCTGCTTAGGAGCTTTCTTATCCTCACCTTCAACGCCAAGAGCCTTGTCCAACGCAACACTCCCCTGCCTACAAACAGTGTACTCATAAGGCACCAAATTCATCCCATCCCTCACCGCATTCACAACGCAACACTCAGAAACAGCGTAATACGCAGCCTTCTCCTGCGTGGAGATTGGTCCATTGATGTAAACAATGGGCTGGTAACCCGGTTGTGAATATTTCTCATTTATCTCCCTCGCAATGGCCTCGCTCTCGTTCTTCACGTCCTGAATGTCCTTCCCTTTGCTCCTCGCCGCGTTCAGAATCTGAACCAACACCACACGACCCCGTAAACTCTCATCCACTTCCAGAAGCTTACCCAAAGCTAAGAACTTTAAACTAATACCTTTGAACAAGTCCATGTCATCCACTCCCAATATCACAATCTTTCCTTCATACTCCTCCTTTAATTCTTTCACCCTTAACGCCGTCTGCGGCAACGACAACACCGACTCCAAGAGCCCCATGTGAATTCCCGCGGGGAGGATCTTAACCGTCACGGTGCGACCGTAGTAATCCAAACCAATGTAACCCCTCTTGGACTCATAATCCAGCCCCAACATCCTACTACAACACGACAAAAAATGGCGCGCATAGTCGAATGTATGGAACCCAATCAAGTCGCAGTTCAAAAACGCGCGGAGAATGTCCTCGCGCACGGGCAGAGTCCGGTATATCTCCGAGGAGGGAAACGTGTTGTGCAAGAAGAACCCCAGCTTCACGCGGTGGAACCGCTTCCGGAGGAAAGTGGGTAGTATCATGAGGTGGTAATCGTGAATCCAGACATAATCCTCGTCCGGGTTGATAACCTCGGTGACCTTGTCGGCAAAGATCCTGTTCGCGAGCACGTAAGCCTTCCACTGCTCGCGGTCGAAACGCGCGCCTTGGCTCGGCGACATGGGTAGCATGTAGTGGAAAAGAGGCCACAGGTAATGCTTGCAAAAACCATGGTAGAATTTGTTGTGAACTTCTGAAGGAATAAACGTTGGGACGCAGCGGAACTTTTCGAGGAGTAACTGAGCGACTTCTTCTTGTTTGCAGGGTTCGATCTCTGCTTTAAGCGAACCGACGTACAACACTTCCACGTCGGAAGGAAATCCGTCTTTGAGCTGAAGGACGAGGCTGTCTCTGTCCCACTCGAACCTCCATTTCTTCCCCTCGCGAAACGCGCGTATCGGTAACTGATTCGCGACCACGATCCTCCGCTCGAGCGGCGCCGGCGCAACGGCGTCGTCGGATCCCGAATTCTCCATGCCGTCGATGTCTAACTCCGGCAAGTCTCCGGCCGCCGTATTCACCAGCCGCGGAGCGCGACTAGCCAGCGCGTGGTAATCATCCACTGATACCAAATTCAATAGCCCCAAGCAAGATCTTGATAGCATTGTCCAGAAACAAGAAAAGAATAAAAAAAAGAAAAAAAAAAGAGGTTTTCTCGTTTTTTGTTTTATTTTATGGAGGATGGAGTGCTTTTCTGTTTTTTGTGATGGTGGTTTTAGAGGAAGATAAATCTATTAGTGATGAAAATCTTAGGTACTGATGCACCTTCCATAATGGAAGAGCGTGGGGTGGCGTTTTTGTCTGCGAGAAAACTAAACTATGACACTGGCGTGGATAAGAACCCAACCCAACCGGTTTTTTTATGTTGTGAATGCTTTCATCCGACGGTTCACGTTTCTTGTTCTCACATCAGTATTCTACTTCTCTCTTCTCGCTGCTAACTGTAGCCGACTAGTCCTCTCTCTCCCTTCCCTCTCATTGCGTTATCCTTCATTTATTAGCTTACTGTAGGATTTTTTTTTTTTTGGGAGGGGTGAGAAAGGATACCGGGTATAGCCGGTTGAAATGGATAAGGATGTGGTTGTGTTAAAGGATGAGAAAAGGGAAATATGAATTGAATGCCAATTCATAGGATCACGTGGTCTTTACGGCAACGTAAGAGAAATGAAATTTCAATTCTATTCAGCCATATAGAGATAATTATTTGTGTATGGTACATTAATAAAATAAAAAAATTCTTGTTAATATAATTGTCGACAGCACGTTGCGGAAAGTTAAATAATATAAGACCGATGTTAGAATTAGAAACAAACAGTTGACAGAATATAAATAAATCTGTATCGATATTGAGCTGTGTGAATAATAGGAAAAGTATATGAGACAAAATGCAGAAAATAATCATCAAAATATTCCATTCTTCCAAAAATAGAGAAAACGGGGCACGGATACAATAAAAAAATTAATAAGCGGATAACGTTATTTATGACATTAACTATTTACCTACTACTAGCTATTTTAATTGCAATAACGTGCAGCTTTCAGTTAAAAATTGTTCCATAAATTGTATAGAAAAGAAGTGTATATTTTTTATTTATTATTCTACTTGTAGATAAGAACTGTATATTTTTTGAATATTAATAAATATTTTTGGAATAATTATAGATAACTGTGGTTGAATGCTCCACTGGAAAAGTGGATAGAAATCACGGATATCATGGACAGGTGGGAAAATGTAAACGTTTAAAAGAGAAAAAGTGGGAAGGATTACTACTGGGTCGCCAACAAGATCCCAATCCATGTTCACACGGATGGAGCAAGCTACCTGTTCCTCCTAATGACTTTTGTTTCTCTTTCTGCTTTGGGGAAAATTTGGTTGGGAGTTTTTTTTTTCTCTAATTAAAAAGTATTTGAGATTTTTTATTTAAAAGTTAAAACTCAATTAATTTTTTATCAGATTAATTTATTTTGAAATAAAATAATAATTTCAATTATAATTTTATATTCAAATCAAAATTTTAACTTTAAACTTTGATTAAGAAATTTAAATATTTAACTAATTATATGATTTTTTTTTCTTTTGGGTGTGTAGGTGGTGGAGGGATAATGATATTAATATTGATATTTGATATGATATGAAAAGGTAAAATGAGTTCGTAGAGGTGGCCACGTGGATCTCTGCACAAGGAACGTGGCGTGTGGGTGTCGTCTTACCCTCACGGACCACTTTTGACTGCTGACTTGGCACCCACGCCTCTTACATTGGGACTAATCTTGTTATGCCACGTTACCCATCATATTTCTCTTGATCTCAATTCTTCCACGCTCTTTGTTTTACAAGTTGCTTTAATAATAATAATAATCGTGTGCCGAAAATAAGGTGTATTTCATTTTGATATCTTAAATTTATTTTTTAGTGGATTTTCCAGTATCACATGTGTGATAGAATTTTGTTTCTTTTTTTACAAAATCTCAACTATAAGTCACTTTTCTGGTCTTATAATAAATCTCATTTAAATATATTTTATTAATTATTTTTAAATTAAATTTAAGTAAATGGTTATAAATGTTTTAATTTTTAATAACTAATACTAAAAAATAAATATTTTGATAATTAAAATTTTCATTTATGACTTAAGAGATTGATATTGCAAATGAGATTGAGAAATAACAGATGATAAGAAAAATTGCTGTGCAAAATATGATCATCTATGTGCTTAATTTATAGGATTTGGTGGGAATGTAAATTTTATTTTAAAATATTAGAATTTGCAAAAAATAAAAAAAATACACAATCTATTGTAAATAGACGGGTAAAATTAACAATAGTACTATTTGCCTACTAATTGAAAGGCAACAATAATTTTTGTGATTAAAAGGCAGTGTTTGATTACCAGTATAACATTCATTTTTTTATCTTCTATTTTTTTTCTCTCAACTCACCAATCAACACCCAGTCTCATTCTCTCCTCACTTTTTCGCACAATCTCTATCATGAGCAGTAGGAACCACTTTACCATCGTGCACAGTAAAAGTCAACTATGCCAGATACACTTTCTCCAAGCCACACAATCCCCTCTCTCCCTCTCCTCTTCCCTCACCCTCCACCTCCACCTCCGTGAGGTGCATGGCGCCACCAACGTCCCCCTCCGTGGTGCCCAATGCCACCACCTTCCCCCTTCGTCGTGCATCCCCCTCCGCAGCATGCGGTGCCACCACACTCCCCTTTGGATTTTTTGAGTCCATTCTCCTCTTCATCTTCCTTCCCTCTTCCTTTTTCATTTATGTTGTTATCCTCCACAATCTTGTAGAAGATCTCGTCTCCCAGATCTCAGGTCTTTCTCTAGTGAAATCCAAGCAAGATCAGATTTGAGTTTAGGATCTCAATTCAAAATTTTCCACTAGAAATGTTCTTTAATTGAAGAGTAATATTAATTATTTAATATTTAAATTGTACAATATCCTATATCCATGACTATACAACCTTATCAATTAAACAAATTAGACTTAGATCTCAAATTTCATAAATAAGTTGATTTTTTCAGAGTCTACATACATATATATATATATATATATATATATATATATATATATATATATATATATAGAATGAACATGGTACGATTATTGTGTAAGTAACAAAATTTTTTATCCTAATATTTAACGCATCTCCTTACTGAATACTTAAAGTCAAAACTATTTGTTAAATTGAAATAAATAAGTTGAATATATATTAGAGAAAAAATAGTGTTGTACAAAAAAATATAGTGTAAGTAATAAATGCATTAAATGTTTTATATTAAATGCATTATAAATTCAAGACATTAATGCATTTTTATCATTATTTGTTTTTATAAAAATCATATAATAAAACTATGTTTGTAAATATAAATTTGAAATGAAAAAATCTTTATTTTTCTCCTACGGTCTTGTAATCAAAAAATTTAAAAGCTTACCACTTTTTAACATTAGATGATATTTCTTTTACTGAAAATTTCAAAATATTTTTTTATTCGATAACCATCCTACTTAGGATCTTAGGTTCCGATTAATATTTCAAGATATTTTTACAAATTTCGATCTTTAATCAATTACGAAATTAATCCTTAATTGGAACTTAATCCTACTTAGAATTCATCTTTTCAAGAGTGTATTAGGTGAAGATAAAAACCATTCCAAAATTTCCTTAGTTATTGTTATGATAGCTATCGACAGCTAGTATATTATTTGAGTTTGGTTGCAAGATAAAGTGTAACATGAGAAACTAAAAAGGAGGGAAATCTAAACAAAAAAAAAAAAACTCTACTGTAGTACCTATTGAGAACTCAAATGGCGTTACCCATAATTAAAGGTAATTATTTTTTTATGAGAAGTTTAATTACTTCTACAAATAGTACAATATGTGACATAAACTTAATGATGACAGGTTTTATTATTTTTCTTACGCTAATTATGGAGTATAGTAAAAAGCTTAAAATGATTTTGAGTCATTTGAAAGTTTTGAAATGTATTCCTTCCCTATAAAGCTATGATGTGTATGGTATGTTGGGTAGCGAAGAAAGAAAATAAATAAATAAATAAATAAAACATAAAACATAGATAATGATATATATATATATATTGTTTGAATTAAAAAAAGTGAAAAGAAAAAAAATGATTTATATAAACAAAACTTTAATTCTTTCCATTTAAATTTCAATTTTTTTATTTAAATTCCATCCAATATAAAACACTCACCGTATGTTTACATAAGAAGAAAATAAATAAATTAGTCTAAAGAATTCTTACTCAATTAACAAAAAAATAGTAAAAAATACTACATTTTTTTATTTAAACATTATTTTCAATTTAAATTTATTTTTTATTTTATTTTTTCATGCTTCTTTCCTCTTATCCAATCGATCAAAAGCATCAGTGTCGTGAGGTCAATTAACCTGGACGGATATAATGACACAATTAAATAAGAATTTTTCTAATCAATGATTTTAGGGTATTGGTTAAGAAATTAAATAAAAAATATTTAATGTGAAAATCATAAAAAAAAGTTCAGAAAATCATAAAAAATGAAATTTTGTGTCTAATAAAATCTTTGTAAATTTAGTTTGTTAACCCATTTTGTAAAAATACTACTTTCCATTTGCCATTAAATAACCCATTTTATAAAAATACTACTTTCCATTTGCCATTAAATAACCCATTTTATAAAAATACTACTTTCCATTTGCCATTAAATAAGACGGGAAAAATTCTAACAAGAAGGTAAGTAACTCTTTCTTTAAAAAAAATGATAATTTTACAAAGATACCTTACATATAAATACTTGTACTGTAAAAATTTAATAAATTAACATTTGCATCCTTTTCAGAAAAAGAAAAAAAAAATTTGCATCCACTCGCACTTTGTTAGTATTTTGTATCAGTTGACTTGGGGCATGCCAAAAAGCTTATCTAAAGGCGGTGAAGTGAAGAGAGTCATTAATGAAGACGACCCGCATAGGTTAAAAAAATGAGGTGACGTGGTGTAAAAAGGATATGGCACGTGTCATTACAGGGTCCTTACTGTTGATAATTTCCTCATTGAACATGTCAGTCATCGTCGAAGGCTTTTTCCAAACAAATATCGGTACCTGCGGCTGCGACTCATGACCAATGAGAATTAAAAAAAATATAGAACTTTGAACTTTCAAGAAAATATGGATAGAGTGGGGTCCATCACGGATTACGTGGATCGGCGGACCCCACTTTATCTACAAAGTTATTATTATTAGTAGTTTTTAAAAGATAGCCATTCACGTGGCCGGCATCTTGTGTTGTATGGCTGGGAACTTGGACCCACCAATTCCTCTGCGTGCTTTACTTTTCATGTTCACATATATTTACGTCATTATTATATCTTATTATTTTCACTTTTTTAAATGTTTATTATTATTATTTTCTTTTTTCAAAAATCTTTCTGTTAGGTGCAGAGGTATGATTCATGAACATTCTCTTCAAACTGTTCCACTCGTATGAATTTAGTCCTGCAATATAGTCTTTTTATGAAATTAATTAGACTATACAAATTTTTATATTTGTCGTTTATTTTTAATTAATTATTTATAGTGATTTTATTTTTATGATATTTATTTAATACTTACGTTAAAATCACTTTAAATTAATTACTAATAATGTAGAAAACGTCAACAATTATTAATAAGTAAATATTTATTTAATTGTTGATTTTTAATTCATTATGAATTTTACATGTAGATACGACTTTTAAAACTTCCCTAAACATGACTAGAATAGTAAGTGACGAGGGAAGAGTGCCCGAAGACCACCCAAATAGTTGGTGATATCAACCGTAGTTGTAATCTAAGAAACCTGGACGATTGTAGAATTAATTTTCAGAATCAGCAAAAACAAAATATTGTAGTGGCGCAAGAACTATTGTATGGACTATGAATGCCGGTGAAATGTTACATGCGGAAATTGGGTAAAGGATGAGTCGGTAAGAAAGGAATTTTAGCAATTAATACGTAAAAAGGCGAAAGTTTTAGAACATATTTGGACAAAATCAATTTTGGATCACATCTTCATTCACTTCATTGGTTAACTGAGCAAAGTTCGGCCATTATGGGGGAAATACTTCCTGTGGGAGCAATATTAGTTATATTTATCTATGAAAAATCGAGATTCCGTGATATGACACAAGGTCTTTCAAAAGTAGAATAGATATTAGAAGTTGGTTTGATTGATTTAATATCGATGAATCTAAAAAAGAGAATTGATACTTGAAATGGCTGTATAACAAAAATTCTTGGCATTCAAGTAATGTCAGGAACAATTCGATTGGATGTTCACTAAAGATCTAAACAAACTGTCCATATAGTTGGTGATATCAACCTTAATCATAATCTATGAAATTTGGATGCTAACAAAATAAAATCTGAAAATCAATAAAAACAATATTCCAGTGTGGTAAGAATTGTTGTATTATAGGCTATTGATGAGAGTGAAACATCCCACGAAAATTGGGTAAAGGAAAAACCAATCATAAATAAAAATTGGCAATTAATATATAAAAAAATTGAGTGAAGATTTGAACCTACAAAATACCTAAATGTGATGATGGGTTGAAGGCATTATTTTATCAATCGCAATAAAATATTCTTATCCTACATTTTATGTTTTGATTAAAGAATTCTTTGAATATCAAACAAAAGTTGGTGAGTTAAACAAAACTCATTTGTCATATCATCTTGAACCTAAAGATTGATCATGCATTTTCTCTAAAACATTTTAGTTCAATCAATCTTTATAAGGTTCTATATATTGTGGTCATTAAAATTATTGTTCAGATAATTAAGATTAGTGATGGGTTAATTGAATTACCCCTTTTCAATGCAATTTTATCCGAGGGTGTTTGAGTAATAACAATATTATCATTTCTTAGGAAATCATTCACTCAATACGATCAAAAATAGGAAATAATCGTTGGATGATGATCAAGATTGATCTTAAGAAAGCTTGTCACAAACTAAAATGGGAATTCGTCAAAGAAACTTCATTGATATTGATTATTTTACAACTCTTATTTTTTTAATTTGTAAATGTATTTTTTCTATTTTATTTAAATATTCTATAGAACAAATATTTTTTTTATCCTTTTTACTTGTAATAAGGGAAATAGGCAAGGTGATTCATTTTTTTGTGTTTAATCTCGAACACCTCTCTTAAATGATTAATTTAATAGTGGATCATAAATTATAAAAGCATATCAAGCATGTTAGAAATGATCTTAAAATATCTCAATTGACTTTTTATGGACGATCTTATTCTATTTGTGGAAGTTAACAATAAAGAATTACAAAGATTATCCAAAATTGTCTAATCCTGTTTTGTATAAATTTAGATAAAAAAATCAACAATGCAAAGACACACATTCTCTTCCCCAAGAATGTTTGATGGCAACATCAAAGACAAATTAGTGAAGTACTAGTATTGAGATTTTAAATAAGTAAAGACCTCTAAAGATATTTGGGAGATCCTCTTCACCATAAAAAGGTTAGTCCGGATTCTTGTAACTACACTTTTTATTAGGTTGACCAATGACATAACTCTTAGGAGGCTCATTCTCTTTTTTTTAGGGGACAAGTTTTAGGATAATTATTGTTGGATTGCTGAAGAGTAATATGATCAATATTAAATGCACCTGTCAGACACCAATTTCATAACCATCAAGGAGTCAGATTTGACCATAACATACTTGGAATCAGGACGAGCCTATGAACTATTACCTAAGTCTAGCTTAAAAAACATGAGTATGTCGTTATGAATATGCTATTGTGTTCATGAGTTACGCCACCACAAAAATACACGAGTTTAATTTCTGATATATATACCTCATATTTTCGTCGTGCTCTTTATTGGTAGACATTTTTATAGAATGATTTTTTCATGAGTTTTGATTGTTTTTCTTTGTACATTTAGCCTTTTATCAATACAATAAAAATAGTTAACCTCCAGTTCAATTAAAAAAATATATAGAATCATTCTCATTGAAGCATGTACTAGTGCATTAAATAATTAAGACAAAAATGAATGTTGCATGCCGCCTTTAGAAGATTATGTTAGATAATTATCTACTGCGTGAGTTTTTAGTTATGTAATATAACTTATTCACAAAGTCTTGCCTCTTTGAAGTGATATTATATACATTATTTTAAAAATATAATTAATGACATTATGAACTTCTTCTTGAATGTTACTACTAAAAGTGTATGTACTCATGTTTATTACAAGAATAGGATTTTTCTTTTTTTTTTTTCTTTATGTGCAATGTATTTCTCAATATTAATTGAAGCAAGTACGGAGAGAGAAATTAATTGAAGCAACCTAGCTACCATTTCGTAAAAGTCGCGTTGGTTTCACTCGTAATAAATTATAACTGGGTTTTCATTCTTGTTTTAATATGGTTCATAAAAAATCCCATAGAAATACATAATATTACACAAGTTCTATTTTTTAAAATTATTTTATAAGTGTAAAATATTTATTAGTTTTATTAATGAATAATTTTTATTAAGTAATTAACTTGGTTCATTACTTTAGTAGTATTTTTTTTCAATGATATTTTTATCTATAAAATTGGAATTTGAGATGTTGCTTAAAGTATCCAAGTCTAAGTTATCTATTTTCACTTAGATTAACATAATGTTGATATAATAATAGAGTTTGATGGTTATATATTATTCATGCAAAATCTTTTACATTGTTAACTAAGAAAAAAAATATTATTTGTGTGACTTTAAAAATATTTATTTCAATATCTGTAAAATAATAGTTACGGTAAAAATTCACAAACTCATTACCGTAAAAATTCACAAATTCATTATAAATCGTTGTTTATGATTGGATGATGATAAAAAATAACTTTATACTTCAAGATACACCATATTATTTGAACTAAAAACATAATTACTTCTTTTGTGATAATAAATTTATGGTAATTTAATGTTTATATTTATGATCTCACTAATTGCTAAGAATGGTAGGAGGGATTACAAGGAGAGGAGAGAGAATAAGTGGGTAGAGAAATAAATGAGTTTTAAAAATATAAACATTAGATTAGTATATTATTCAAAAATAAATTTATTATCACAAAATAAGTAATTGAAATTCTGATTCAAATAATTTGGTGCAAGTTGCTAAAATAATCTAACAAGAGAATGTGTTAAGAATTATTCTTAACGTTTTATATCTTTCAATTTCTTGATTTTTAAATGGAATTATAATATTATTAAAAATATATTATCAATAAGAAATAACTTATATCATAATAAAAATATTTTATTATAATCTAAAATATAATTTATAGGTTAAAAATGTTTATTTATTACTAACCTTAGTAATCTAGCTATTATAGATTTTAATACATTTTAGATTAAATCATAATTTTGGTCTTTCTATATTTTTAAATCCATGATTTTGATCCTCTCATTTTCAAATCAAGACATTTAGTCTCTTTATTTAAAAACATAAGCAATTTTGATCCTTTCATTAGTTGACTGTTAATTGATTATCCAAAGTGTATATTGATGTTGACGTGGAGCTTATGTAAAAAAAATTCAATGAAGTAAAAAATAAAAAATATCTTATTAGAAAGAATTAAACTCACAATCCTTCATTCATAGATAAAACAACAAACTAGTAAGATACTTGCTTTATTTAGTTAATTAAATTAACATTATTTTTTTATGTATTATTAGTCCAGATTTATTATTTTTTTCAAATGATCAAAATTTATAAAATAAAAAATATTTAATATATAAATATTTTTTAATTTTATGTTAGTAATTAGAGTAAAAACAATTTGTGTATTAAAATCAATTTAAAAATGAAAATAATTACATATTAATTTATGAAATTTAATTATAAATCTGTAAAATAAAATATGTAAATTATTGAAAATAAAAACATATAAAATGATATAAAATAAAATTAATAAGGTTCATATATTAAATACATTTTAATTATAAATTTTGATAATTTTAAAAAAACTAATAACTCTTGACTAATGATATATAGAAAATAATTTGAATGTAGTTAACTAAATAAAATAAATGTGTTAGTAGTTTATTGTCTTATCTATAAAAAAAAAAGATCATCATTTCAATTTTATAAAGAAACTTTTTATTTTTCACTTTATTTAATCTTTGGATGGTTAACTAATAGAATAATCAAAGTTACTTATTTTTTAAAATAGAAAGACTAAATATTTTGATTTAAAAATAAGGGGACTAAAATCTCAAATTTAAAATCATAAAGGAACCAAAATTAAAATTTAGCCTAAATTTTAATCATATAAATAAATATTTATCATCTATATTGTCCAGGCTAAATATTAGTACACAATATTTTATTTTATTTTAGCATATTCTATATGAAAATGCATTGGATTGTCAAGAAATAGGTTATCCTTTCAAGTCTTATTTTAATTATTTTCATTTTAAAAGGCTTTTGATTTTTTTGATATGATGATTCTAACATTTGAACAACGAAGCCGTATACAAGAAATACATCATTCTTGAACAAAATATACGAATTCATTATTCTGTTAACATTTCATGGCCGAAAAGAGATTTTGATTAAAAAAAAGTATACGGGTAACAGCTAATTCAGTTGCAACATCAATGCTATTGAAGTTATGAATCGAATGAAGGGATCATGTATAGAACCCCGGCTTGAATGATTCATTAAATTAATCCAACCTAACATAGGTTGTTGGTGGCTGCTAATGTGATAATTAATTAGTGTTAAGTTTATCCCATTGCCATTTGCTGATAATATCTGATTATCTACGCTAAACTAGTTATTTATGAAACTAATTGGTAATTTGATACGTGTATGAAATATTATTAGGTGGACCAGCTAAGCTGAGAAAAGATATACTATTTTGTTTTTTTGACTTTAATCTTTGACAATTGGCACGTTGTCAGTGCGCTTTTTGTTTTTATTATATTATTAGTTGGGATTAACTTTTCCACCAGCAGCCACAAGTCTATTGTTAGATGGATCATAGTCGTACAAGTTTGTTTGCGTGGGAAGAAAATTATGTGATACGTGGAAATGTTGGAGTTCAAGGTAGAAGAAGAGATAGTCAAATTTTGAAAACCAAACCAAATTTTGGGCCTAACCATTTTTAGTATGTTTGTTATAACTATGCCTTACTAATAGCAGTTAAATATATACCCGATAAACATTGCATAAACAACCAAAATAGTCTCTGTGAACATGGTGATAAAAACCTAATTGTCTAACGAGCAGTATTTTTTTTCTTCTTTTCAAATCACGCTTCTTTATGTAGCCTACAAAACAAACTGGTTTATATATGATAAGCAGCCAACTTTTTTCAATATGGCCAAATAAAAAATCCCGCCACATTGATTTCTTTGAGTAGGCCAGCCAATCAAGGTCTCTTTCCAACTTAATTATGCAGAAAAGTTCACGATCTAGTACTAAAAATTCCGGGTTTAATTAACTGAATGCATAGATAACTGAGACAAACTTTTTTGAATATTAGGAAGACTGGAATATTCAAAGTATAAGGCCTTCTCTCCAGCTCTTTCCCTCTTTTCTTATGGTTTTATGTCAGAGAATATTATTACTAACTAATCTCTGGGCTTTTGGACGTAATATATATTTAGTCCTCTTTGTCTTTTAGGCCTTCGTGTTCCCCTTGGACAGGTTCAAATGCTACCTTTTTGGTCTTTGAAAAAGAAAAAGAAAATATCATGCGCTTGGAATTTGGAAGATAAGGCAACTGACAAAGACTTTGATATGTGTCCAAAATCTTGTTTCCACGCTACACAAGCCTTATCTAGACGAAGCAATTTGAAAAGAACGAGACACAAATTAACAACCTTCATCATTTGTAGTTATCGTTAAGTTGAACAAAGAATTAAAATAAGCAGCGTGATGAAGTGCAACATGATCTGCTCCGCTTTATATTTGAAATATAGGGGCGCATGGATAACCTAATATTCTAATTAACTTTTCTTCGTACTGTCCTTGTTGCCGAACAAAAATTAAAAAAAAAAATCTCAACCATTTTACAAAGTGCATTCCACTCGTGGAAGATTAGTAGGAATTTGTATGTTTTTTTTTCCTTGTTCATATCCGTAGTGGTCAATTAAGTATTTTTTTTCTCTAAACATTATCCTTTCCTACAACTCCAACAACCTAATCTATGATAAAAATTTATTGCCTCGTCCCTTCCAGAAAAGAGGAAATTTTTGCACTAAAATATGATATAAGTGAATCATGTAACTATTTGCTTTTTAATGAAAATTGTTCCTTTAACAGGCCAATCTAGAAGTAACCTCGGGAAAAGAATGGGTAGGGACTTGAATTTTAGGTTGGTTGGTTAAGTTGTTTTTAAAAATTATATAATGCTTTAACAATATGCTAAAAGATGAGATAAAAAGGAAAGGAAAGAGAAAAAGAAAAAGATGAAATACGTCATAGCGTTGTGCGAAGAAACTTCGAACCAATTAGAACTTAAACGCAAGGGAAGCATATTCGAGATTGGTTCAAACAAGACGAGAGGAATACTATGTCTATAAGTTTCTTCTTATCCTTAATTCCATTCTCACTTTTTATGCTAATTTACATGTAACTCTCCTAGCAATTAAACATTGCTTTGGGTGGTTGCTGATTGGCTTATGTTGTATGAATATGATTATAATTTAAGGTGACGTAAATGACAAGCTCAGGTTTAATAAGGATTGTTTCTCTAGTAAATTGTTATTGCAAGTAGTAGCTAATCATAGAAAATGAAGTGGTGACTTTGTAAATACTCCAACCCTCAAGTTGGATATTGTTTTAGTAATAGTGTAACAGTATATGGACAAATATACGTAACTGTAAGAGAAATTCTAGTATAGATGATGAGATGATGGCTGTTATAACCTACATAAATACATATACAGATGTTAAATTAGCAAAACATGCTGATGATATGAGATGCGAGTTAAGAGTTTGGATGTTCCAAATCTATCTAGAATCAACGTATTTTTTTAACTAATAAAAATTTAGTTAAATTGGATCTTAGAAACTCATTGGAATCAAAGCATGTCTATAGAAATTGATATAAACAGAAAGAGTACAAATTAAAAACGAAAATCCAAAATGTTAAATGAAAGAATTCATTTCCAGACTAGCTAGCCGGCACGCGTCGTGAACAAACCTATTTTAACTAAGATAATAATGTGAGTTAGCAAGCTGGCTTCACCTCCCAAACACCAAACTTTAATTGCTCCCTAAAGATACAGAGAGAGAGATACTTCATTGATCACGTCGCTGCAGAAACATCTCTGAAGGGTTGCATTACATAAGAGACACATATTAGACAACTGCATGTGCTCATTTACATGAATTGTCTATTTGTCTTTGATTAACTTGGTATGTATGCCTAAGAATATGTTACTTGTACATAGGCAATTGTACAGTGTATGGTGGAACCCTCCCTTCCCAACCCAGCTCATTAATTCTAAGCTACCTTTGAATGAGCTCAATGTTATCATCGTAGAATCTTGTTCACCCAGATGGAACTTGTCTCACGTAAACAATCGAAACAAACAACTTATTTCTATTTCCATAACTCAAACTTTGCTCAGTTGTTACTTACCCAATAAAACATTTCCACGTAAGATGTGCAAGGTTACGTGACAAGGCTACTTAGGCTCAAAATATTGGTCCACATAACTTGTCAATTTTAATAAAATAAAATAAAATAGGTTGAAAGTTAATGAGATTAGATCAATATAGTATATAATAAATGGTACAAATGTGACCGAAACCCACCCAAATTTAAATAAAAGATGGGATAGGGGAAAGAGCACTGTCTAACTATTTTCTTGGTAGATATGGGGACAAGAAAAAAATAAAAGCTCAAAAGAAATAACAATTTTGTTGGAGATGCAATTAGCCACGTTTCAGGGAAGTTGGTTGTGCACAGGATGAAGTCCTCTTAAAGCGTTGTAAGGCTTTCAATGT
>NC_038253.2:5307799-5380506 GCF_000004515.6 Glycine max
GATCTTGCACCACTTTTCCAAGTTTTGGGTGTTCATTAGCTGCTTTATGTCCATCGATATCCTTATCCTTATTGGTTTTAATTGAGCAATGCCTCTTTCCTAGGAAGCTGCTTCTTTTGTTGACCCTCGGATTCAACAACGAGCTCTGTTTTTCTTCTTTTTTCTTAATGTTTGTCATTTTTCAACTATATTCTACATCTACCTAGCCTGAGAAAATTCTCGCTTATTCCCATCATTATGAAATTAAGATTACACAATGTGTATAGTCTATTCTCTTCTAAAAATACCATCCATGCTAATTTGTGTCATGATCGTGAACTTTAGAAAAGTATAATCAAGTGTTGAGTGACACCTTGCATGTTTTATTTAAAATACATAGATAAAAAAGAATTATAAAATTGGTTGGATGATAAATGAAGAATGAAAGAAAGAAAAAAATTCTAAATTCAATTCTTCGGTTAATACAAAAACTAACGATTAATAACTAATATTTGTGGATAAAAAATATATATAAATAAAGATACTTACTTCATAATAATATATATGATTCTGGGTCTAGTTTGCTGAACACAATCTAATACAACATAGCTTAATATTATGCTTTGAGAACTTAAAAATGCTTTGTTTACTTTGACTAACTTTCTAGAGCAAAACTAGCAACTTTCCATGGCCTTGGTGGACATTTTCCTCGTTATTTCCAGTTCCGAGAACAGACTTAATAACATACGGTGTTCGGATTATTATGATGACATTGCATTCTTATCTATGACGCGGATTTTTGTCTGAAAGGGACCCAACTGTTTAAAATTTAAAACTAAATAATTATCTTAGTGGAGGAAATATTTCGAGGTTTGGAACAAAACAAACAAGAAGGAACAAAATCTTGAATTCTTCGTGATTTCTTCTTTAAAAAGCAGCATTTTTTGGTATAAAACTTTTTGCAATAAAGTTATTATGAATTAGTATAATATTAAATTATGAATAAATTTCTCCAAAAATCTTCCTATTATTTAGAGTTATTTTTTCTTTAACAGTGATTAACATGCTAATGGCCTAGTAGTCCAGTACACCAATACGTCGTCTAAAATCGTGTCACTGAAGTACCAACACCAGAACTGAATGGGCTCCTTTGTGTTTGAAGGGTTGGGCGTGTTGAAATTTGGACAGTTCTAGGCCAATTGGGCGTAAAAAAAAAAACAATGTACTACCGCGCAATATTACTGCAGATTAATACCTAAAAAACTCTCACACCCAAGTGTTGTGGCAAAATTTATCAGTTCTTTCGGATAGATTTACCTGTGCTTTATGAATGCCTGTTTTTGGGAGCTCCAGTTTAAATTTAATGCTAATGCTTATATTTAGTGGTTCAGATTTAGAGTTTTGAAATACCATCTTGTTAAGTGACACATCCACAAACGCGCACGCATATTAGTATTTTAGTTTACGCATTATACATGATATGCAGTGGTCAAATTTAAAGTTTTGAAGTTCAATTTAGAGATGAAGATAAAAAAAAATGATATACCAGAAAGTTCAAGTATTTCATATAGATATAAGGGAAAGGTAGTTGGAAATAATTGAGAAAGAAATCTTTTAGCTAATTGTGGGTATAGTGTGTAAAATACACATCAAAGAACACCGCAAAGAAGACTACTAAATTCGGTTGCTTCTGCAGAGAAATTTTCTCCTACAAACCTTACAAAACTAGATCATAAATATCTCCCTCTCTTACCCCCTTTAATGCATCACTGTTCACTTCAATGGGAGCAAACGTGAATACTTTTTGCGCATCCTAAGATTTTCAAATCTAAAAGCCATTAAACTCATTCTAAAGTCTTTCTGAAAGCAGTATAGTATGGTTCTGCCCGATGTATAACTGGCAATTCATTGAAAAATCCTCGTTCACGCTTGCTCAAAGAATAGCATATTGCCTTTCATCTTATTATTTAGTAAAAGTTGCAGAGAAAAACTATGTAGTGCTGCACTAGCATATTATGGCCCTGCCTGGATCTATAACTACCAAGTCATATCCTAGCTCAATAGAAAATCTTACATATAGATAGACAATCATATAGCATATAAGAATATATACCCTTTGCAATACCTTGTTTCAAAATTGAGAATTCAAAACATTACATGCACCATTCTATAGCCTTTTTGTGCAGCCGGTAGAATAGGGGTTGATCCTAATATGTTGATTATAGTCAGCTTCTTATACAAACCAAAAAACACTTATGGAGTTTTGGTAGTTATGGGGTCACCATCTGACATAACTAAAACTGGAAGCACTTGACTTTATTTTAATTAGTTTTGCGACCATACAAGGGAATTGTGCCCTTGCTATCACCAAGACTAGCAACCCTTTATGAACTAAATTAGTCTCCTGAGAAAGGAAAGAAAATGTGTCCAGACTTTAACAATAAATGCTAGAAGACCAGTGCAAAACAATTCAGTACACAAACATCCATATCATACAACATAAATTGGCTTGCAGCTCAATTATTTATGTTACATATGTAGCATTACCAGGTAACGACGAAAATTGAGAAGTGAAAATTGTATGGCTTGGTATGTGAAGAAAAACCTCGCAGGTATACTTTTAACAAATATAAAGTACAAAGAATGTGAGAAAGAATCTGGAGTCCTTAATATGTATCCATGGACCTTTTGGAAGAAGTCTACCGCACAAAGAAACTAACAATTGTACCCAAGTAGTCTTGCAGCTGGGGAAAAAAAATGTTTACACATCAAAATAACAAACAGGAATTGTTCAGTCAAATGAATGTAATAAAATCCATATATCAAAATCTCCCATCTGAAAAAGGATACAACTTCGATCAAGCTTCTTATATCCTAGGCCTCAAGTTCACAAATGAAACATTAACATGTGGGCATTTTTCTAAAATTCCAAAACATTTTGTTAAATGTAAACTATTTAATGTTGCAAAAAATGTCCACATGTTATTGTTTGATTTGAGAAGTTAATGATGAAGATGTGAGATTTTTTATCCAAGTTTTGTCTTTTGGAAAGCAAAGGTGTATCCACCCTTGAATTTTAGTATGTTAGAATCATGATGCACTTGAACTGAATCAGATATGGATACACCCTTACTTGCTCATATTAGAGACAAACTCAGTTTATAAGAGCCTTATACTTTCCATTAGGTGTACGTATTTTAGAAAGCCCTCACGTATGTCCATGTGTTTATTTGAGCTCATGTAGTTTCATGTGTATGTCACAAGAACATGTAAAAAGAAGCATTTCCAAATTTCACCTGAGTCAGAATACTTTTCCCAGTTTGGCCTTCAATAACTAGGCCAGCCGTGAGACCAATCATTGCCCATGCTCCGTTAATTGCCTCAATTTGGCGTCTTCTCTGCAGTCACAACATTAAGTTGGCCAAATTTTTAGTTAATTGAGGAACAGGGTTTCATTAGAGTATGCTCAGTTTGCTTCTGTCCTGACTGACAATTACAGGGATTCGGGGAAGGACAATGACTTTCAAACTTCTTGTATACTTCTATAATAAAAGACAATAACCCCAAATATGTGATTCAAATTCAAACATAAGACTGCTTTCACCTTGAGTTTCTCTTTTGCTTTAATTTTTTCCATTTGTTTGGCAGCCAATCTCTTGGCTTCCACAGGATCAACCATGACCACATCATCTTTTGAACCTTCCTTTCCTGAAGCTACCTGTATAATTTTTAATATAAATTATAAAATTTATAGACCTAATTAAATGGATAAAAACTAAAATGTCAAATAGAGAAGGCGTAATTTTACACAGAAGGAGCAAAAAAGAAATGTAACCCAGGAAAACATGGAAACACATGATTTATCAACAAGCTAAATATTCAAAAGAAACAATGTTTTAGCAAGAGTTTATTGAAATTCATAAAATATTATGCCACAAGAAGATAGCATCCCTTATTTCACATAGAAGGCTAGAAGGCAGCAATGAAGCCAGATTTCAATTAACATGCAACTGGATATAATTATGATTTTTATAAAACAACATTGAGACATCAGATATTGTCACAGCAAGTAATTATATCTTATTAAGATTTAGAAATGTTTTCAACATGACAAAAAGGTTTTATAGTTAATTCCTCTACATGAAGAAATTATATTTAGCATACATTAGGTAATCAGGATTCAGGTATAGTAAGAAATCACAGTCCATTATACTGGATTCTATGTAGACTATTTTGTATATACAATGTAGGTTTTCCTTCAGTATATTTAGTCTTATTAATTTTTTTATATCTATAACTCCCACAGATTTCACAAACATGCCATTCCTCACAGTGATAAGACTTTCTACCTTTTTTCCATACCCTGCTATCCTCGTTGAATTTACAATTTACTACCGCTGCGTTTGTAGTCTTATGTCAGTACATGTGTAGACTGTTGACCATAAGATAGAACCATAGAAGATAGTATATATGTGAAATGCATGAAAGCAACACAAACTGATAACCATTAGAGAAGATCATCCCGATAACTTGAAAGTTCCCAACGATATTTCATAATTCAAAATAAAAAAAGAAACATCCCCTCTCAATAGTTATATAAGTTATTTTCAACCGACAAATTAACAACACACTAGAAACAAGGAAATCTTCACTTGATGCATAATTAGTAATTAGGATTTACCAGGACTTGAAATGCTTGACCTCGGGTTCTATTGGCAACTATGCTTGCGTCTTGCTCTTTTCTCCATCCCCACCTAAAACAAGGAGTATAATCTCATTAAACATCAATGAGAAAAAAAGTTCTTATCCCACAGGTTTGTTGTGCAGATTCTCCTCCAAACATGGAGAAAATCCATCAATTACATATTAGAATAGAATAGGTCAATACTGAACTCAACCAGCACCCCTCTGCATGATTTTTTTTTTTATCCATATCACATAAATGCTATGTTACTTATTAAGATAATGAAATCCCTAAGTCGGTTTGCAGTTGCGATCCTCAAAATCCTTGTTGTGAAACCTATGCAAATAGCACTCTGGAAAATTGAAGACTTGGAAAATCATAGCAATTTCAAACAGTTTTGATAGGGTTAAAAAATTATTTTCATAACCTGCTTGCCCTAAATGGAAGCAAGTAAGATAATTGTTGGAGAAGCCCCCGTTCCCGAACATAAAGTCAACGCATAAATTAGAATTTCAAAGGTTCGATATAAGCATAAATTTGAGGCACAATACAAAAGAGAGGAGAGAGAAAGAAACACGAAATCTGTTATGGTTGGGGAAGAGTATGAAATGAGGAAAAGAAGTGAACTTACCTTGGGAGAGTGGGAGAGGAAGAGCGGTGGCGAGCGTTGAAGGAAACAAACTGAGCGTTGCTTGGCGGTAGAATGGTGGCCATTGCATTGCCCTCCCGTAATTGCTACACCTCTTTATCCTCTTCTCACTTCCCAACTTAAACTAATATACACCTTTTAAAATATATATTTGCTTTTAAATATTTTTCTATCGAATTATAAAAGATATAAAAATCTTTGTAAAAACAAAAAATAAAATTCCACTTTCATTTTTAATATTTGTTTTTACAAAAATATTTTCCCATTTTCATAATTTCATAGAAATATTTTATTGATAACTTATATTAAAAAATTGTTTATTTTTATTTCATACTGTAATAAGATATCAATTAATTTTAATTTTCGTTAAAATTTATAAACTTATTTAGTTTATAAAATTTTTCAATTCAATAGTTAAATGAATTGATTTTATATTTTACAAAAATATACCGAGTGAGATAATTTTAACTGGTTGAACCTTTAATCATAGATTTTTTTTCCCGTAAATAATAGATTGATTTTAGTATAGCTTCTACTATTGAAAATAGAAAATTAATTATGCACTAACTGACGACGTAAATTAATTTTACACAAATCTTAAATCTGGTTTTTCCAGCTACTTTCATACTTCTTTACCTTCATAGTCTTGATTCCATTTTGAATAAGTTAACAAGTTGACCCGAATGAAGTATATAATTTGAGTTTAAATTTTAAGAATGTTATCTTACCTGCGTTAATATTTTTATAAAAAAATGAATTTGAGATCAGTATAAAATATCTAATTATAATCCATTGTTAAATTTATTTTTAAAATAAATACAAATATTTCATTCCAATAATATCTGAACTGATGAGATTTAGATTAGAATAGATCTCTATAATCCGAGTTGGCTCATTTGAAGTTTAGCGATAATTAGCCTGTTTCCCAATCATAAGGTACCCTTTTTTCTCCGTTCTGAATTCTCATATCATATGGTACCCTTGTGCAAGGGTGTCTGGGATTGAGTTCAAGTCATTATCATCAAATCATGTTTTCATTTTTGAAAGTATAAAATTTAAATAAACTTCTTAATTATTTATATTATTATTTTTTTAAAACACGTTAAATATACTTAAATTTGGCTCCATATTTTATTAAAACAATACCACAATTACACAATCCATTAAAAAAACTTAATCTACATTTTCTCACTTTCAAAATGGCACTTGTATATGTGGATGATTGCTCCTCCAACCCTACCAAAGAATTTGTCAAGTTTGTACGCATCGGTTACTTATTTATTGGTGCATCTAGCAGAAACGTTATTCTTCCTCCTTATCTGCCTTTTAAGATGAAAAGAAACTTCCTCCATTTACTATTGATTCCTTCCACTATCTCCATTACTAATTTTGAAGATTACTTAAAAGAGATAAATCAATAAAGAAACGGAATAAATTAACTAATACAGTAAAGGAGACACATGGATTATGAATAATTTTGCGCGAAACTTCTTCTAGGTAAAATTCCAGTAAAAGACATTTAATTATTTTTGTTATCTTTCTTGATCATAGATAGTGAAAAACTGTAAATACAAAAACTAAAGTTGGAAGAAGGTGATCATGAGGTTGAATTACATTATATTATATTACAGAGAGTTGTTGTTGTGGGTGGTCATCATCATCTGGTTGGGGTTCCCTAATTGGATGGCGTTTTCTACAGTCACAGTAAAAGACAGTGATAACAACGTAACTCCACAGCACTAACAATCCGTAAGAAACTATCAGACCCGCTTTATCCTTAACCGCGATCGAATCCTGACCGTCCATCAAGTGTTCCAGCTTTGACCCGATCAGGCTCGAACCTAAAACGAACAGGCCCGACAGGACCCAACCACGGACCCGGCTTCCCTCCATGAGAGCGGATCCAACCCGAATGGCATCCCAGCCGAACCTCTCTTCGGCGACGGAGACGACGAGGGCGACGCTCATGACGGCCATGAGGTAGACCTCGAGGGCGGAGGCGGAGGCGAGTAGGAGGAGCCTGGTGGCGGGGGAGGGGGAGAGGAAGGCGAGGAAGCGCGGGAGGGGGGAGAAGGCGAAGAGGATGGCGTAGACGAAGATGGTGGTGGCGAGGAGGCGCGCGGAGTGGAGGCGGAAGGCGGCGGCGGCGGAGTGGAGGGAGGGGGTGGTGTGGAGGGAGAGGAGGGTAGAGTGGACGGCTGCGAGGGCGGCGGCGAGGGAGAGGAGGTAGGAGGGGAGGGAGAAGAGGGCCTTGATGCGGAGGAGGGAGAGGGCTTCGTGGCGGGATTCTTGCCAGACGTGGCGGGACTCGAAGCGTGTGGAGGTGAAGCGTGCGAGGGCCTCGAGGTGCTGGATTTGGGATGTGAGGGGGTGGGTGTAGATGGATTGGGAGATTAGCAGGGTGGACAGAGGGAGGGTGGTGAGGACCATGATGGATGCGAACATCACTTTGTTCCACGCCATAATCCTTAGCGACTCCACTATCACCTTCAATGGGGTAAGGGAATCACACCACCACCCAGACACGCCCCCTGATTCCGTCATTTTCATGCTTCCTTCCTCTATTCCCCCTTTTAATATACTATTACATAAATTACTTATTTTAATAATTTATCTTCAATAGCATTTTAAATACTTTCAAATTTATCCTGTTAGATTAAATAAGTTTTTACTTCTCCACTTATTTTTTAAAAAATAAGCTTATAGCCTTTTTTTATTCGTAAGAGTTTGATTCCTTTGACCTCATCGATTGGTTCACTTGCAAGCTAACTAGGGGTCAATGAACCTAAGCACACCACATAGATCTGGCTGTTTGAAGCATATGGATAACAAGAGGTTGACGTGTTTCAGTTGACTTCAAAAACCTCGAAATAATAAAATCACAAAGTCTAGGATAAAAGAATTTAATTATATATATATATATATATATATATATATAAAGAATTTAAAAGTACAATCAATCGAGTAGAAAAAACAACATTCATCTGCCACTCTTCATCATTCTATTTAGTATTTATTTTCTCTTTTCTTGATAAGAATAAATGGTGCCTGTGAGGGTCTGTACAAGTAATGTTTGTGTTCATAAAACAAGGAAAGCGCCAACGCAAAGGAATACTTGTGAATAAGCATTCACAACTATTATTAATGAATACCGTTTTACTATAAAACAGACTAACAAAAACAGTTAGGAATAAATTCCATGGAATGAATACCGACCACAAAAAACACAAGTTTGTTTTGTCTTTTTTTTTTCCGGTGGGGGAGCAGGGATGGTAAATTGGTAGCTTTGCAATTTAACCAACTAGTAAGTAGTAAGAAACATTCGGCTTAAAACTCTAGGGAAAATTTATCCCGCAAGTAATATAAGATGAACAATGGTAACGGTACTTCAAGTACCGCAGGACTTGCTCCATCATAATAATACTCCAACCAAAAATGTTTTATGTATACAAGCATCACCTTGCATCTATAAAGTATACAAGAGAAACAAACTGTAGAAAATAAAGTAAAACCTTTTAATGATATATAGGGTGAAAACTATATATATTCACACACACAATCGCCAGCCAACCAAAATAATGAAGCAAGAAAGAAGACCTAGAATCACCTCCTCAAGCCAGCCAATGGGTCACATCCAGAGATCAAAGGATGATTCTCAGCTGTGTAACATACCATACCAATAATTGCATTGTTGTGGTCGCTAAGTAAATAAAGTTTCCATTGTCACCAAAATCACGAATCCATCACATGCCCCATCCATTCCGCTTCAAAATTGTAGGGAAAATCACACCTATATCCCCTATAGTTTAATAAAATTTCGCACGATACTCCTGCTTTTTAAGGCCTACAATAACTTTCTTAATGGTTTAAAGCACATTACAAATTTCACCGCGTGTCTTATCAGAGGAACTATTTCTTTGTATATCTCTGCCAATCACTTTACATGATCATTTATTCCTACACTCGGCTTGCATCATGCGAGGACAAGATGTATTACTCAAGGAGGATTACGTTATTCCCACCCTTTGTTTTCTCCTTTAAATCAAACCTATCTTCCATCCATCATGAACTAAACAATTTACTACCCAATTTTTTTTAGCCAATTACCAAAGATGATTGATTAGTCAGGTCGACTATCAAATTATTAGTTAAGAATATCAAGACTGATAAACTAAGCTCAAGAAGGAACTAATCAATAACAACGACGAAACTTTCCACACACACACACACACACAAAAAAAACTGTAATTACACAACCACAAGCAAGTGGCACGAAGGTGAGGGTGATCAGAACAAAAGAGATAGATTTCAAGGCATTCTCCTCTTCTTAAAAGTAAAAACTTACCAAAACATTCGTGAATTAAGTTGGTTCATTTCTTCCCAATAGTCGTCGAAATGGGAGAAAAAACTATTGCTACAATTCATATACATAGATTAAAAAAACAATTACTTGATATCCTTACATGGTTTGGGAAAGGCTTAAAAACGAAAACTTACAAGCTATAAAAGGGTGGTGAGAGCATTGGAGTCAGTTCCGCAGGTATGCAAATGGTCAGACCGCTGAGGCGGGTCATGTACCGTAGCACCGGCATTGAATCCCACGGGTGTGCGGCACGTGGGGCATGCGGCGACCTTAAGGAGCCACGTGTCGACGCACCTGCGGTGAAACACGTGCCCGCACGCAGCAAGCTTTCGGCACCATTGGGCGTTATGGAATGCGTCCAGGCAGACGACGCAATTGGAGTCGGGTCGGGTCTCGGATCCATTGGCGACACGAAAGCGGGGGAGCTTGTTGATTTCGCGAGGGGGGAGGCCGTTGGAGGAGGTGGGTGCGGTGGTAACGGAGGGGCGGAAGCGAAGGCGGTGGAAGGCGCCGCCGAGGAGGAAGAGGTTGAGGAGGAGGAAGGCAGCGAAGCCGAGGAAGAGGAAGAAGAGGGAGGTGAGAAGGAGCATGATGATTGGTTTGAGGAACAGAGAAAGGAGGTTGGGATTAGGTTTTGGTTGGGGGCGGTGGTGATCTGAAGGAGAAGGCATGGTGATTGGCGTGAGAGGGAAAAATAACAAGAGATAGATAGAGCAGAGGAAGAAAATAGATTTGAAGAGAGCAAGGGCGTGAATGAAGGAGCAACCTCTGAAAGTGGAACACAGATATTAGGATCCAATCCAACAGAGAGAGAGAGAGAGAAATCTGTGGGTAGTGGGTTATTCGGTTGCGGATTGTGGATTGTGGACCTTGACCGTCGCTACGTCGGTGCCTCTGTATTCTATAATCTATATCCTTTCCATGTTTGTTTCTTCCTCACTCTATATTTTTTTCCTATAAATATACTAAATTTAAATTGTAAGGAGTGTTTCTCATCGTTCTTTGAGACTCCTTCTTAGTAGTTTTTATTATTATTATTATTATTATTCAAGAATTAAGATTCAACATCTATCATCACTTGAAGCAACCATTCGTTTAATCATATATTTATTTTATCTCTTATTTTCATTATTATCTTTTAAATTATAATATAATAAAAATATCATTCAAATAGCTTTTTAGAATCATTTCACCTTTTAATTTTACTTTAATATATAAAAGTCAATTCTTTATTAAATTTAACAGTAAGTTAAAATAAGTCGATTACTAACAGACAATCAATGTAAAGTAAAATTCATAAATTTCTTATAAATATAAACCTATTACGGCCCGTTGTTTAAGACGCTGACGGGCCACTTAACCCAAGGCCCAACCATGTTACCCCAACAAGCATTTACGCATGTTATACCCGATTCTCTCAAAAACGTAACGCTGAAAAGTCCAACCTCGAAGGCCATACTTATCGTAGACCCATTATTGATTTTGGACCTGAAAACTCAGACCACTCTTCCGATTGTCCATACTCCATAGCAATCCCCCAATCTGAAAACATTATGTTTAAAAATACAATTTTTCCTTATAATATCTGAAATTACTGTCACTTTAGTCTTTAGAAATAACTACTATTTAGAATTTAATAATTTATCGTCATTACTTTTAAGAGGAATTTATCCTCATTTTATTACTTACAACATCTTAAATTACTGTAACTTAAACACACGTTGTATATAACTTTAAACTAAAATGTGTGGCATATTATAATTTTAAGAATTCTTATTTTTAATTTTATTTATCCAAAGTGATAATTAATCACAATTTCAATAATTGAATTGTTCATTTACATTTTTTTAGTTGTATTAAATTAATTTTTTTAAGCTGTAAATTATTTTTTTTATACACAAGCAACCGTTCCTTTTACAAGGAACAACACTTAAATTAAGCTATCTACTCTGGCAACCAAAAAGTTCGAACAATAAGAAAAAGAATATCAGTCTATTTGTTTAAGCCACCTACTTAAATAGTTGCCTTGAAGTTGTTATTTATTTATTTTTAATAAAAGGGAAAACTACCAAAAACAACACTAAAATCTGGGGAAAAAAGCTATAGAGATAGATGAAACATCCGTCATAACAACGTTCAAAACAAAGGATAAAACAATATCAAACACCCTCAATTGATCCGGCAAAGATAGGCAAAATCTAACAAGACAATCTATCACTTTTTATTTTGGAAAGGCAAAGAAAACAAGATTATCCGTCACTTGATTCCCTTCACCCTCAATTATTTAAAGGTGATTAATTATTTTTTATCAATGTTTTAAGAAATTATTTAAAAGAATAAGTTGAAACTAAATTAAACATGGTATCTGTAACCAATGTAATCATACAAGGAGGAAGGATTCAGCCCAGACACTATGCTTAAGACAAGCTCACAGATCACAGCCATATCTGTAACATGGACCACGTTTCATTACACAGGGAAGACAAATAGAAAACTACACGTTAGCCACTCATGAAAAAAATGGAGAATTAACATAGCTTTCAGTTAAATACCACTGTTTGCTAGCTTGGCCCACTTCCCAGAATACACCGACAAAGACTTTAATTAATTATAAGTTATTGATTTATTTTATACGGTAAGTTAGAAAAAAATGCTTGAAATGGCGTAAACTTTATTTAAGGGAGACAATGTTTCAATAAAATTTCTAAATCTAGCTTATCTCAACTAAATTTTTGGCGTCTGCGCTGTTACAATACTAAGTCGTACTGTTGAATCTGTTTGAAAGTGCATGCAGAAGCCATAAACTGTGTAATTGAATGTTGAAAGAAAATTGTTATTGCTGGGTGAAATGCATTTGCGTTGCCTATAGTTGTCAACTGCCCCAGCTTTCTTATATTTACTTGTGTTTTCCTTATAAAAAGGTGATGAGTTTTACCCAGTTATATCTCAATGAAGAATGAGATGGTGAGTGAATGGAATTCTCTTCCTGTGCTTCCTGCTTCCACTGTACGTGAGTTGTGTGAGAAAATTATGGAAGTTTTTTATGTCCTATTAACATCGATCAGAGCTTGAAAGTTCGATTTCGATGGTATCAGACTGACTTGTGTTGTGTGAGTGTCAAATCAAATCAACTGTACCTTACCAAAATTTTTGTAGAACAAATATATTTGTTGAACAATAAAAATATAACTAATTATACTATTGGTTGCTTTGATGTCAGTTATTGGAAAATTTTAATATGAGATGTGATACACATGAAATAATATGTATAAAAAAATACACATGAAATAATTTATATAATATTATGTTTATCTCTCTATATCACTTTTTATATTTCAAATTTTCTTCCTTTCAAAAAAGATATATATATATATATATATTTCAAATTCAAAATTTTATCATTCTTGTACCTTTTGTTCTACATTTTTTTTTTAATTTTGTTGTATAATTTATTGTACAAGTGTATTTTTCTTTTAATAGTTATACATTTTTAAAAGCTCATAATATAATTTTTTGAAACAAGGATTGCTCAAAGGAAGCAACAATTGGCACCGCGCGTCACAGATCAAGGCGTAAATTACTCAATTTTGGAAAAATAACAAATGCCAAGATTGCTAAAGGAAACATGGGACAAAAGCACAGAAAAAAAAAACATGGGACATGTTTTAAGTTTTAATTTTTAGGTATGTTGTCAATTTATAGTTTAATAAATTATGACCAGTTTTTAGGGTAGGAAAAATTGAAGAGGATTATTATGACATCTAGAGAAATTTAAAGGTTTTGACAATTATTTTTTCGATCAATATATAGTTTGAATGCGTAATGAGTTTAAAATACTACTAGTAAGAGAGACTTCTCAAATCTCAATGACAGAATTTACTATAAATTGAAGCAAAGAAAATGCTATCTTTATTTTAATATTAGAACTTTATATTAAATCCAAAAAGATATTAGGATTCACTTGTTTAAAATTTTTACAAAATAATTATGTGTTACATTTTTTAAAATTATAAAGTAAAATTTTCAACTTTGAAAGATATTATTATAACAACTGTTTTTAGTAGTATATATTTTTTTATAAATTACATAATAATCATAAATTTTGTTGAATAAAAAGGTAATTTCAATTTTTTAAAAAAAACTTAAACAAACAATCCCTGAACGTATGACACGGATCACATGTCATAATCTCATCATAGATTTCTAGTCTATTGCTAAATCACAGCAATACTTGGTTGGGAAAACAACCAAAGAGATTTTTTTCTTTCTTTTGAAATTATATGTTTTTCCTGGCCACGCAATGAACGAGAAAGGACAAAATTATCATTATGCGTACGACACCACCATTTGTGACTTGGTAATTGCAAGTCCAATCCAACTTATTGCCACCATCTGCTTGTGCTCCTCGTCTTTGAAGTTGCGGATAATGCCATTGATGTTTCGTATAATATCCCTTTATCAACTAAGACTAAAGTTAAACTCAATCATGCAGCATTGCAGTGCAAAGATAATCATCATTGGTCCTTCGATAAGCCTAAACATGCATCACAATTGAAAGGGATAGGCAAGTTTATACTCATTAAGAAGTTGCCTCACTTTTTTTAGATTTAAAATACTAGTATAAATTTATCCTTATAAGTTACTTTTGATTTGGATTACTGAATTTTAAAACTTCAATATTTAAGTTCAATAATTAAAAAAAAAATTATCCCTTGTACTATGAAGATGCCAAAACGTATGTTGTACAAGTTATTTTGATCCCTTGTACTGGGATTATAATTTTTTGGGATGAATGTCGATATATTGAAAGGACTGAAGCTAAAATAAATTAAAATAGCATAAAACTATAAAGCCAAGGAAAAATTCAAATTTAAAGTATGAAGATCAAAATCAGAATTAAAGTAAATTATAAGAAAAAAAAATGTAGAGGCAAGAATGGGAGATCTAATTTGTGTCACAAA
Organism: Glycine max; assembly: GCF_000004515.6. NCBI lineage: Eukaryota > Viridiplantae > Streptophyta > Magnoliopsida > Fabales > Fabaceae > Glycine > Glycine max. Next base: position 5,322,436 of record NC_038253.2, read on the forward strand.
GCTATTTAATTTGTTTTCTTCATGCATTAGATTAGTTCTTAAAAATTTTAAAAAAGGTAAATTTCATATTATATTTTAATAATTGTCAATTATTTTAGTATATGAGATTAATATCATGGGGCAATCAATTAAGTTATTATTAATTTAATCGTTAAATTTAACAATTATTAATCAATTTAAAAACTAAGATTATATTTGGTTTTCCATTCAGTTACCTTGAACGTGCATTTGTGTTACGTTAAACTCACTTTTGTAATTTTCCATTTCTATAGGTGTGTTTGTATTCATGTTTGCTTCCGTTGAGCATAAATACTTGCAACCGATTTCCTTTAAATGTGGATTCAAAATTAGAAAATTCATATTTCGCTTCAAACCAAGTTTCAAATAAAAGTGATATCAGACCATCAGAGTAGCTTTTAAAATTTAAATTTCTAAATTGTTGTTCATTCAAACTTATGTCAGTTAATTTAATCCAGATATATATTCTAAAACTGTATCTGCTTCATTATTCCAATTGTTTTTCCTAAAAAAATGTTTTTATTTCTTTAAGATGACGCAATTCATAATACATGTATCACATAGTCTAGTGGAATTGCTTAAATAGGTGTTTTACGGTGTGAATTATTGTAACTTATAACTCCTAATACTTGTCTTTGATTATTATAAATTGGAGTAAAAATAAAGTTGGATCTTGATATATGTTTGGTTTCATAAACTAAGCACACTAATCAATCTTAAGGACCAAAATATAATTGTCGGAACACTAATCAATTTCAAATTTGTTTACTCGTTTCTTCCCACTGGCACCTGTGTCGATAAGTATTATTGATATTTATTAAAGAGGATGGTACGTGGAGAGAAGGGTTAGGTGCAAAAATTACAGCAGACAGCGGCATCCAACCGTTCCCGTGACCGTATTAACATCAGCCATCAATGGGTTACTATTAGACCACTTTGAATACTCCTTCTTCTATTAAATGCAAACCCCTTCATGCATCCACTACTCCCTTGCCTGCTAATTTCTGCTAACATTTCCAATTCAACTCCACCAAGGACCAAACTCTGGAGAACCATTCCAATTTTTTGAATTTGAATTTTCATTTCCACCCATTATGAAGGTTATATAAATAAGGTCCCAGATGTGCATTTAATACAGGACCCAAACCACTGCTCACTGCTCACCTTTTCCATAAAGATACATTCATGGCCTTTATTAAAGTTGACATTATTTCCCCCCACGTCATTTTCTTCCCTCTTGGATAAGTGATGCAGAGTTTCCTACTACTTGCTAGAAAAATTAAATTGATTACATTTTCACATGTGAAAACATGCACTGGATTTTCGGTAAGTAATTTTGGAATCAACCCTGAAGGAAAAAGGACCAAAGCCATAATAGAAAATATGTTGAACCAATTTATAGTAGTTATTTACAGTTGGCATCGTGTACAAAATATCCAGTTCTGGGGGGGCTTCTATGTTTGACTTTCGGTTGATCATGTCATGTATCACTAGAAATGGTTAATGTCCTTACATTAGAATTCAACACCAAACTTAACCAAAACAAATGAATTCACCACCAAAAGCAATTTTAGTTTGAATGATTTATCACATTATTGCAAGAACATATATATCTGCTGGTAATAAGATTAAGAGAATTGGAGAAAATTTACAAAATATTACAAGATTGCAGTATCAAGTGAAAACTGAAACGTAAATATTTGACTGAGAAATCACCGAGGAGGAAACAAAAAAAAAAAAAAAATCTTTCTTCTGCATTTTTTTACCCTCAACGTAGTGGGCTCATATTCAATGGAACAGCAACAAACTCAAAGCAGAAACACTGTATTCAGATTTCCCAACTCATCTCACTTTTCCATCTCTCTTGCACCTTTCTACCACTAACATTCTATTTTAAACAAATTTAGATTCCAGAACTATAGATAAAGGAAGCAAAAAAATGGATCAAAGAAAAAAGGGGGTAAAGAAAGAGAGAAACTAGAGGTTGGAAGCAGAGTGAACAACCTTATTCTGTCTTCCTCCTGTGAGCCAAAGCAAAGTCCTTCTAGCAAAAGATGGCGCCCTAGCTTGAGAAGAATCTAGACTATAACAACTCTGGTTTTCGTCATCATAATCGAACTCACTCCCTCCTCCATTTTCCCACTTCCCAATATCCATCTCAGAAATAGTACTCCTTGTATCAAACTTGCAATTCTTGCCCTTCAAGTCATCATCATCATCATCATGAGCACTACCAGAAGCAGCAGTAACAACACTCGACTTCGCCGGGAATCGAAACGAAACAGCCCTTCTAGACGAATCCGCCACAGAATTTGGCTTATCCTTCTTCCCCCTAAGCCAAATCTTTGATATAGAAAAGCTCTCCTTTCTGCTCCTTCCAATGGCAGCAGCACTGTTCCCATTACAAGTTGTGCTTGAAGTTGTAGCCCCAGTACTAGTAGCAGCATCATCCTCAACTATAATAGTTGTTGCATCAAACCCTGCAAACTTGAAATCCCTTCTGGATTCACAGTCACATTCTGACATTGCAGGCCTGTGCCCTGGTGTCAAAGGCAAACCAGACTTCTTCTTACTTGATTGCTTCTTGATTGGAGTTCTTATAGGTACTTGCAATGAAGAACTCTCATCCATGACATAAGCAAAAGACCCCATAGAGAAACACCTTCTAGCATCCACGTTGTTGGTACTAGTACTACTACTACTCCCTTCCCCACCTTCACCTCCACCATCCACACTTCTAAACTTCCCCAGCTTCACAGTAACAACTTTTTCCACACCATTAGGCACTGTTGGATCAGGAATTTCACTTAACAACTCACCTGATTTCATCAAATCCACACGGGTCGATCCAAATTCACTATCTCCACGGCAACCAAGGCGAGAATCTGTGGTCATAACCGAACTAGTCCTTCCAACAGCAGCAGAAGCACCCACTCTTTCGGGAACGATTTCCCTGGAGCTCTCACTACTCCCAGATTCAAGGACAAGAACAATAGGAGAACATGCGTTGGTTGCAGAGAATTGATCAGGGAGCAAGCTGGCTCTACAAAGAGGACAAGTAGAGTGAGACAAGAGCCAGGTGTCAATACACTCCATGTGAAAAGCGTGGCTACATTTTGGTAGCAACCTTAGCTTGTCCTCAGGCTCAAACTCACACAAACAAACGGCACAGTCAAAAGGGTACTTCTTGAGCCCTATGATGGCCTTGTAGAGGAACACAGGGAGTGTGTCAATGAAGGACTGGTCAACCCCAGCATCATGGAGGTGAAAGAGTTGCTGCAATTGGCCTTGGAGAGCGGTGACATTGTCCAATTCATCAGGCTCTCTAGTTTGGGGTCTCCACAGGAATCTAACAAGAAGGTGCAGCAAACCAGAAATGAAGAAAACAATAGCCAGAATTATGATGATCAGAAGGATGCTTGGACTAACCTTCAAGGCCCTATCGTTCAAACTGAAACTATCAGATCGAACAGTAGTAGTGGGTGGGAATGGTGGGTTTGGCTCTGAGAGAAAATATGGTGGCTGTTCTGGTGGCCTATGACCCATGTTGCTGAGTCAGAGAAAAACTCACAAAAAAGGTTGCAACTTTTTTCAGGTGCAAATAGGATCACACAGTTTTAAGACACCATCTTGTGCCATAGACAAAGGGGGGAAGTGAGAGTACTATTTTTATTTTCCGGTTGGATGCTAAAGAAAAAAAGTGGCAGGGGAAGGCACCATGTAATGAAAGAGCAGTGCTTTTTGATGGAGACAAATGTTTACCTCACCTTTTGTTTTTTCTTGCTTTAGATTTGAGTCTGGAAAGTCAAAAAATATGAGGTGGGAGTGGGAGGAGGATGAGTTCCTTTTCCTTGGACCAGGGATTTTAAAGGGGGTGCTCGACAAAGAATATTATAATGATTTGCAAGTCTTGATGAACAATTTTTGAATGATAATGACACACAAATCTGTCACCGTGTGAAATTTATTGAGATCAGATTGGACCTTTGAACAAAAAATCACCCTCCGGCATAACTAGCGGTTGCTTCTTATTGGTCATGATACAGTTACTTCAACATTTTTCAAATTAGTGGATTTGTAATGTAAGAAAATAAAACTAATAAATACTTATACAGTAACTCATAATTAAATTAATAAATTCAAACTACTTTTATAGTACTTTATTGCAAAATTATTAATTAAACAAGTTAAAATGATAAAATACTTCTCTTGATAAAGAAATTCTTTTTTCAAAGAGTTAAATATGGAGTAGTTTAATAGTGTAAAAGTTTTTCATAATCAATCAATTAGAAATTATTGTTACTATATTTTTAAAATAATAACTATTATAAAAGTTAATAACTTTAAACTAAACTAAAATATAATAATGTATAATTAAATGAGTGTATAAAAAATAATTACGCCGTCATAGTTATTTATTCTAAGTATATTTATAACTTTATTTAAACGGAATGTCAACAAATAAAAATGTTATTAAAAACGAAATTAATACATTTTAGCTTTTAAAAAAATAAAGTAAAACACACAGAAACACAGGCACAGCCATGGAACTTTCACGCTTGTAATAGTTAACGTTAGTCCTGCTAGTTGACTTCTATAAGGAGCCTTACCCGGCATCAACCCCAATGCCCAATTAATGTTCCCGAATTAAGATATGCTACTACTTACTTCTAATTAATTAATGGATGTCAGAAGAAAATAATACTCGTATGCATTTGCTTTGGTGTGGAAATGTGAACCCCGATAATATATTTTTCCTCATTTTCCTATAGTTTAACGTTGGTTATGATTCTGATTCACATTCTTTTGGGTTCTTCTATTCCATTTCCAATCTGAAATCTAAGGGTCTGGCCCCATGGCTCAAGTGAATAAAAACAAAACAAAGGGCTGTAGGGAGGGAGAGACACGAGACACATGGAAATTAAGAATTGAAGTAGGAGACATAGGATACGGTAAAGTAAATAAAACAAACAAATCAGTAGCCTAGAGGGTGAGCTTTCTGGAATCCATAATCTTGGAAAATGCCCTCTTTTTCTATTTTATGTTTTCAATTTGTCTTTATGGGGATTTCGTACCCAGCTTCCTTGCTGCATAAAGCGGAGCCAGTGGTTCAACTAATTAAACACTCCTCTAGAACAAGGCTTTTCCCTTTTCACTTTTCCATTGAGATCCCAGTCAACGCACTATAACCAAATGCATTTGAACAAGTGAAATGCGTGACATGACATGTAATTGATGTAGTAATTTTCTTTTGATATGTTTTTCAATTTTCTTGCCTTTTTATTTCATTTTACACAATTTTTTTACAGTAGTACTCATTAAGTTTTTAGATAAGATAAGAAGTTGCTCCATAAGAAAATGTCACGTGCATTGGTCAAAGTTTTCAGTAAAACTTATAAATAACCTAACAATAAAGGAACGCAACTACGCAAGCAATAAATGAAACCATTACTTACATTTTACTCATAAAATAAGTCATGTTTTTCGCTAATTATTTCACCAATTAACTTCAAAATAAAACAATGAAACGTCCTACTACTACGTATTTCATCCCCTTTTCACTTTATGCTTATTTCATTCATTATAAATAGTTTCATTTTAATATAAATTTTGTTGATACGAAATTTAAATAACTAATAGTTTATTTAATTAGATGATAAATTAAATACACTTGTTTGACAAATATAAAATATGTGATAATCAAATTTATTTCAATATCATCAAACATTTTTCACATACCATATTCGAAATTGTGCTTGATTATACCTTATTACTTTTTCATTTTTATCCCTAGTCACTTAATAAAACTCTTAATAGAAGTACTTAGTAAGTTTGTTTACCAAATAATGTGCTAAGTACTTTTAAATTAACAACTTAAGAGTTAAATTGTAATTTTAAGTTAATTTATCAACTCATTTGGTAAGAAAACTAAATTAAGAAACATATAATATTATAAGATATTTTTATCAAATCTTAAATAATATATTCTTTATTTAATTATTTTAATTTCCTTATCGAAGACAATCGTTAATCTTTCCCTCTCAGAAGTATACAAACAAAATGTCCTCATCATCGATTCCTTAAAACTAATTTGAAGCACCAACGAGTAGATAGTCCTTCTAGGGATGATGCATGAATGTTTTTATAGATGCGTGGAGCTAGCGTGTGCCTCGGCCTGCTATATATGCTTGAGGTTCTGGGTAAGCAAGGACGAAGGTTATTATCATATTTAAGGGAATGAAGACAGGAAAGTGCCAGCAACATTTAAGTTTCAATTGACTCTTGGGCAAGGAATTAGCTACACTACGCGTCAATGTCCATAGATGACGTGAAACCCCTTGGTCCCATTCCCAAGTTTATTGACACGTACGTGTGTTTTGGAAGCTCCTTCTTAATATTGTGTTCGGTAGTAGGGGCCAGTTACTCCAGACGTACTCAGAACTCAGCTAGCACCAAGTAGAAAAGATCAAAACTATATATATATATATATATATATATATATATATATATATATATATGTCTAGCAAAGTCAAGTTGATAAATATTCTACTAAATTGAATCATTGATGCTTGCATTGCATGTTTACTAGCTAGCTAATAGATAATCGTATTGGTGACCAGGCTATACTAATTTCATCATTGTCTTAGTAGTAACTTAAGTTTCTGTTAAATATTAATAACATCAGTTGCGGTCAAAAATTCTTTTTTAAAGGAAGTTTACTAGTATTAATCTCTTGAAGATGAAAGAAATAACTTCACAAGACTATATTAAAAAAAAACGTGTCGTATATCAAAAATTAAAAAAGAGTCGCTGGCGCCATGTATGAGGAATTAAGGGCGGAAAGCCTATCATAGTATCATCAATTGTATAAACATTAACAAAATAAGAAAAGTTATGTCCCTTAGAAATAATTTATAAGTACAATAATTTTGAGCCGCTCTACCTTCATCTAAATTAATCTTCTTCCTTTCTTATTGGACAAGGACTGAAACAGACTGATGCAGAAGAGTTTTTCTAGACTATGGCACATTTCAGTCTTTTAGGATCGTGTAAATATATAAGACAATCATGAGTAATGTCACCGGTCACTTCATTTAGTTATTTAGGTATTATATTTAGTATTATTGAATTTGAAGTAGTTGCTGAGTCACACATACGAAAGAACCAGTACAATATGTCTTATGGGCACTAGTTGGCTCAACGCATTTGGTTATATTCAGTTAATTACGTACGAATTTGATGATGAAAATATGCTGTGTGGACACGTGACTGATCAGTCCTTTTGATGATGAAAAACGCTGAATTAACTATATGATGTTCTTTCAATATTCAATACTTTATACATGTTACAATCCAACTGCAACATATTTTTGGCTAAAAAAATTTGCAACTTGCTGGGAAGTCTGTGGTATCAGTCGACAAAAAGATAAAAGTGTGATCATAGGTCGTTAGAAAAAAAAAACAACTTTCAAAATTGTTGAATAAATTAAAATCAACAATATTTGGATTAATTGGAGCCAGAGATGAAAGATCCTCGAGCTAACTAATCTAGTCAAGCTTGCTCCTAATTATTAACTACTTGGTTGTCCCATGTGTGTATTTGTCAAATATTAGGAATAGCTAGCCTCAAAGAAAACCAAATTGAGTCAAAAAGGAACTAACTTTGGAAAACAAATGAACACTAGCATGCACGAGCTCCAGTCAATGCCCTGTGAAATATAATAATAACCATGATGATGACAACGGGTGTATTCATAATTTAAGGGTATCGTGCAGCTACACCCTACAAATACAGGGGAATGTGAACGCTGATGCGCGTGTGCCGGCAGATTCATGTGTTTTTTTTACTTACTCTCTATGCCTCGTGCTATTTATTTTTCAAAGTAATATATATTTTTTTGAAAAAAAATACTATAACAGTAAGACATTTTTAACAAAAAAACTTATACTAAAATAGTTAAAATGTAAATAATGGATTCGTTTAAATATTTGAGTGATTTACTAATAAATAAAATATTGTAAAAATCAATAATATTTTTTTAATTTTCAAAATGATAAATATTTTAAAATAAATTAAAATACCTATGATACTTTAATAATATTATTAGGTAGTAAAGAATAATGTTTGGACTTGGAGTTTTGTTTTCTGTTATGTAGGCTTCCGTTGTGGTGTGGCTGGGCCTGACGGGATCTGCTAGAGCGCAGCGTGAGACAACCAGCCAGGTGCATCCAAATCCCAAGACAAAGTCAACCCCTCCTGTCACATCATTTTTTTTGTTTCTTTTTGTTTTAGTGCATAAAATCATAAATAAAAAATAAACATAATTAGCTGCAATGTAAAACAGTATGCAAACTTTTCCTCTCCAATATTACATTCTCGGTTACGTTTGTAAAATTAACAAAAGAAAAAGTTAGATAATTGTCAACGCATTACTTTATATCCCCACTCTTCTTTTTTCTTTTTATTCGCAAAAAAAAAAATAACAGTGCCAAAAATTTGAAATTAAATTAGAGATTTAAGTTACTTTTTTAAAAATTAATCCGGTTAACTCTAATATAAATATCTGGTTTTTTTAATCCGAGAGTATCAGAGTTGGCCCCTCAATGGTTTTAATAGATGTTTTTTAATATGCAGAGATTAAGAATTAACTCTGTAATTACATATTTAAGAGATTTATCAAATATGTCAGACAATATCGGTGATATAAATATATTGTTTAAAATTGAAACTAAGTTAATTATCATACAATTTACCATTTTTAACAGTAGTCAATGTCATATAAATTATCTGCTTTAATTAAAATTAAGTTAATTAGATAAAAGTTATCATTTATAAAAGTAATCGAATTAAGTATGATATTAATTTTTATCATAACTAATTTGATTAAAATTAAAAATGCTAACTTGTGTTATCATACATTCAAATTTGAATAAAGAGTAATTTATATCACAATTAAATTATGTTTTTGTTGTGTATTTTGTTTTTCAATTCACCTTAACATGATTTTGTTATGTATTTGTGTGAAAAGAGTATTTTCAGAACAAAAAAAATTAAGCACAGGCGAGGTGTAAATAAAATTTTTTGGGTCAGAATAAAAACACTCTTGATACTTTTATGGACAAACAGGCCCATATAGTCAATGTTCCTAGAATTTATGGGCGCGGAAACTACGTAGGTAACGGGCGTAGATAAAATTGTGCCTTGATTTTTCATAAAACAAATCCGCTTCAAGTTCATTTTTGAAAGCCAATTTCACACTTTTTTCTTCAGTAAATATCTCATGGGCCACGGATAGTTAATGTTCCTATTAAGGGAAGAAAATGCTCCTACAATTGCAATATCTAAGAGAGTTTTTTTTTTTTTTTTTACAATAATCACACTGACATACTACCTTCAACCACTAGTTGGATCTTAGTGGTTCAATATCTAAGAGATATAAGGTATAATTGATAAAAACTAGTTAAAATCTAAAAATTAAAAGCTGAAAAAATTAATTGATAGTTAAAACTTGGTTTATTAATGATTAAAGTAACTAAAAAAATGTAAAATGACACATTTAAAAGGATAATAAAAAATTAAATAAATATTTTAAAAATAAAAAGAGAATAAAAACTTAAATGTGTCATTTATGTTATTTTATATTTTCAAAGTTACAAACTAAATGAAATGTCTGTTAAACATAATCTTATCATGTTTTGTTAGAAAATAATTGAAATTTCTTGTTGAACATAATATTAAAATCTATTAAAATCTAAAAGCCAGTATTTTAAGGTTACGTTGAACGAGACGTTAGTTTTTAACTTTTTTATTAGCTGAATTTTTTTATAAATAGATTTTTTTATAGTTTGTGAAAATATATTTTAAAAAAAATAATATCCCCAAATCAGTGGTGATACGATCCGACTATATATGTTTTAAATATATATTAGTCGGATAATAATAATTAAAATTATTAAATAACAACATAACATAACAATGATATATCATTTAATGACAATGTATTTTACCGAAGGAGATATACCCAAATCTCACAAATATATTTTATTGTTTAGAGGAAATCTCATAAATATCTGTTTTTACGTTTATATTATTTTTTAAAATATAACAAGTTTAGACTTTAGATCACTCGAGTTTATCTGAATTGATTAAAACAAAAAGCCATTAATTCAAGTACCACTTTGTCATAGTTTTCCAAGTAGGTTGAAAATCATACTTAGAGGGGAGAGATTAAACTGACCTTTAGGACTTTGATGCTAATGCAGTTTGCTACTATGTGCTACTGATGATTTAGCTATAGACACATGTCATGCTTGGAAAGGTTTCACGCTTCGAGCATAATGGAGGTCGCAATCATTTTGTTTCTTATTGAGTGGACTCTTTCCATCCCCATGCACCAATTTTTCATGCTTGAGTTGAGTATGTAAAAGTAACTAGGAGTATGTTGTAAGTTGTAAATACTATTCAATCATTATTGGATGTTGTTGACCAAGTGTGTCTTAGGAAAAATTTATATATATAAAAACAAAATGTCTTATGGTGTTCATTTAACTTAACTAGAGTCAAATGGGATGCAGCACTGGAGAGAAGGTAGGTCGTGGAGTGCAAGTTTGAATTTTTTATTAAATATCTTCAATACTTTTCAATACATTGAACTGATCGAAGAGCATGAAAATAAGATTTTTATAAAAAAATTTAGATTCTCACGTGGGTATTTTAAAGCATAAAATTCATTGCTGACATTATTTCTGTTGTTTAAGCAGGAGGATAGGATAGCTTTTGCTTCTAGTTTTTAAAGCTCACTTGAACAACTAGGAAAGTTGCTATTATAAGTTGGCGTTCCAGAAAACATGAAAGGTTACTCTTTTTTTAAATTAATGTCTGTTAACAGACTAATACGGAAGTTTGAGTTTTTTTTAATCAAATGTTGTTGTTTGTTTGAAAGGACTAATATTCCTTTCAACTTAAAATATATAAAATGAGTTCACTGTCATGTAGTGAAAGTGTAAAAAAAAAAACAATTATAATGTCAATTAATAAAAAAAAATTATCTTTTTATAAATTTGGAAATATTTATTTTAAAGTAAACAAATTTATTATGATGAGATATAATTAAATAATATTGTAAAATATAATTACGTTACGTTGCAACTTGCGAGTGTATTCTAATTAAACTTACATAAAATTTAGAATTTAATTGACATATATTATTAATGTAAAAATTATTTTTTTAACAAATTAAAAATCAATTTTAATATAAATTTTAAAATAATTATAATGATAAATTTTAAAAATTTATCCCAACAATAACTTATGATTAAATAGCAACATAAAAATTCTTTACACTGTATATTATTTATTCTAAAATTCAAACTTCATTGTCAACCACATATCCTTTGAAGGCCAACACGGCAATGTTATATCTTTCTAAACAAATATGAATATTTTATTAATTATTTGAAGTATCCTATATATATATATATATATATATATATTGAATTTGAAATTTTGACAAAGTATATCAGATCTACAAAAAATTATACAATTTTGTTTTTCAAGGAACACTTGATCGTTATTGAAAATATAAATACGTAAATATTACTATTAGATTATATATTTACAAATATTTAAATATATATAATTATTATTATTATTTTGATCAAGTATGTATATATATATATATATATATATATATATATATATATATATATATATATATATATATATATAGTATGATAATATCATATATATTAATGATTAAATTCGAGTATAATTCACTTTTACTAACAATTATTAAAAGCATTATTTTAGTGAATTTGACACTTAATATTCATTGACCAATCTGGCTGGCTATCAATTTTTTCATTTATGTGATTGTGGGTGTAGCTGTTATGTTATTGCCAATAAAAATGAAACAAGAAAGATTCCAACTGTCTAGACACGATTGGGTTAGACAACGCATTACAGCCCTAAGTACCCCATCATTCGTATCACAAAATTGGTGCCACTCCACCGCTTTTTGCCTCCTGTTTCCTGGGGCTATTATCAATTTGTTCATGTTGTCATGCCATAAGCATAATTATACTAAAACCTTCCAAAGGATGAACCCAATGTCAATGCTAAAGTTAAGTAATTAAGTTGAATTTTTTTCTGTCTAAATTACATGTATTTTATATTGAAAATAATCATCATCGAAATGATAATATTATTATGCTTTATAAAAGAAATTCTTTAAATATTTAACATAAGAACATCTTTAATGCATGCGCTTACATGAATTACTTAACTTTAAGTAAAGTTGCTAAGTTTTTTTTTCTCAAGAGAGTATGAATTTGTAAAACTTACAAAATTATAATAAGTAACTCATATAAATAATTATATATTATAGATATTCTAATCTTTTGGTGTTTTTTAGACACCATTAATCTTTTTGTAACATTAAAGATGATCTACGTGTCATCACGTTGGGTTGCTTAAAATTAAATTTTAATTGCTTATGAGTAATTTTTTGTTATTTTACTGAAGTTAACTCATTAGTTGCTTAAAATCGTATATCATTGAAGTAAAATATATATGAATTGCTTAACTAAAATATAATATTGTAGGAACTAATTAATATAAGATAAATAATTTAAAATAAATTACTTAAATTACATCCATTAAAATATTCTAATTAATTAAATTAAAATAATGTGACACCAATTCATTCAAACACTTGATAGTTATTTATTTCGATTGTTGGACCTTCTTCTCGCTGTCAACTATTTTTAGCTTTGCATCTGTTTTCATTTTCCCCACTTCTCGCTATATTTATCTAACAAACTAAATTATTCCTCACTTAAATTGGACATTCTCTCCCAAATGGGCAATCAATTAGTAATAATATTCCACATGTAATTAAATCAAAACACAATCAATTCGGTGTTAATAATATTTCATGTAATTAAGATAGGTGTTTGACCCCTGGGTAAAAAGTAGTACCACCTTTGAGGCCTCGATCTGTGTGGTGTTTGATAGAGCAAACAGTTATAAGGAATTCTAATTCTTCCACCGCAAAGGGAGGGGACAACGAAAGAAACGACACAACTACCAAGTTGACTCATTAATAATATCCAATCATGGTGACACGCCTTTTGTTGTTGCCTCAAGAAGCTGAAACTTGCCTTTTCCAATTACATCTGTCACCCTTTTGGATATTCCATCTATCTATCTTCTTAGGCATTATTTTTAGCAAATTGCCAGTTTAAGCAAAAGAAATATCTTTTCCCGTTTTCATCGTTGTAATTGGTTTTGCATCTGTTGGGGGCTGATGGTGGAGGTTTGATGCGATCAATCCTCTCCCAGAAAACCACATATTGCCCTTCCGGGTTTTCATCCTTCCGAGGTTAAGGTTGTGGGATTTTCATGCTTATGTGGGTTGTGTAATTTGGAAGGTGATTAATGGCAAATGGTTATTCCTCAAATGATTGTTTGAAAGGAATAGTAGAAAATTGGTGTCTGTCAGGTTCACAGTATCAGCTTGGCAAATTGAAATAGAATAGAGATTTTTCCCAAGGTACAAAGAATTTTTTTTTTGTATGTACCGTAGAATAATATTTTTGTTTTGTTGTTCGGTTTCTCGAAGTTCACGAAGAGTTGAACGAATCTGTAAAAAAAAATTATTTTTAATATTTAAATGAACAGTTTGAGAGTTGGCAATTCATTGGTTGCGCAGAGTTGAAGAGTTCTGGACAAAACTTCCGGAACCTGTTTTCCATCTCTCTCGAAAATCATGTGGGGCTTTGACTGTTACAACCAATTCCTTGCGATGCTTGAGAAAATTTGATTTAGTTGTTGTTGGTTGTTTTGGTGAATGCAATGATCCATTTGACAGAGAACACGATCTGTCCAACAAACCTTTTTATTATTTCAGAATTTTCGGATTGTTCAAGATTTGATGACTTCATGTCGGGGGTGTTTGTCCAAAAGGGAATTTGAGGCCTTTTGATGAGGCTGTGAAGGGACCCCTGCTTCGAAATTCCTGAATAGTTTAGTCAATTGTGTTTTTTGTCGTGATTGCTAAGGGACATGAAGTTTCTGAGCATTGTGGGAAATTCTTTTGGATGTTCTGCATCCGGTGAGCGCCTAGTTTCTGCAGCAAGAGATGGGGATATTCAAGAGGCCAAGGCCTTGTTGGAATATAACCCTCGTCTTGCTAGGTATTCCACATTCGGAGTTCGCAATTCCCCTTTGCATTATTCTGCAGCTCATGGCCACCATGAGGTAATTGATTCAATGCACTCCATCTCCTTGTATCATGTTTTGCAATTCTTTTCAAAATATACATTGTCTTTTGCGTTGATGTAGATAGTGAATCTCTTGCTTGAGTCCGGAGTTGATATCAATCTCAGGAACTATCGCGGTCAGGTAATCCATGTTGTTTTGTTTGAATGTCTCTAAAATTCAATTCACAGTATCTACATGCATGTCACATGAAAGGGCCATTTCTTTTACTTACTTTTCAAACTTTTTACCATTAACAGACTGCATTGATGCAAGCTTGTCAACATGGTCACTGGGAGGTGGTTCAGACCCTGATTATATTTAATGCCAATGTATGATCGTTACTAACAACAATTTTTGTTGTATATTTTGATAGCAATCAGATAAATTCTTGAGTTGTAAAACATTGTCTGTTAAATTGAATTGCATTGCAGATCCATAAAGCTGATTACCTAAATGGAGGTACTGTCCTTCACTTGGCTGCTTTGAATGGCCATACCCGGTGCATTCGACTCATCCTCGCAGACTATATACCTAGCGTCCCTAACTTTTGGAATGCATTACAGACAGGTGATCATAAATCAATCTCAGAATTTGATCAAAGGTACTCTGTCTGTCACTCAAAGGTCCTTTTGCATTCTTCCGCTGTGGCAATGTGTTAATTTTGTCTTTAAATGGTTGCTTGCATACAAAGTGGACTCTGCGAGGTGATTAACAGAACTGCTGATGGAGGCATCACTGCTCTGCATATGGCAGTATTAAATGGGCATGCTGAAAGTGTGCAATTACTCTTGGACTTGGGAGCTTCTGTGTCTGAGGTTACTGTGGAGGATGGAACTACCATTGACTTAATTGGTAATTGTTTAGCATTTTCTAGTTCATGCGATAAAATGATGTCAAATATTTGCTTTGGAAAGTCCGCATTTATGAATAAGTAGATTGGCATTTCTATTATCTGCTGATTGATTTCATACCCGTTCCTGTTCCTCCCTATTCTCTATTTTTTTGCTTCAATTTTTTGGTTTGTTATGAAACCTACATAGCCAGGTAATTTCTCACTTAAATTTCAACGTTTCCATTTCTCGTTTCTTGAATACATATACGATTTGCTTGGTTGAACTGAAAATGAGCAAGTGAAAACTTTATATTGAAAGGTACCACAAAAATTTGAAACTAAACTACAACGCACTTACATTCTAATTCCAAAACTCATGACCTCTCCTATAGCTTCAAAGTGAGCTGAAATTATATTTTACTCGCTTTCTATGCAAGGACCATAGATTGTAAATCAAAAGCTTTCCATATCTTCCACATTATTTTCCTCTTTATCTTTTAAGCTTAGCCTTAGTGTTCTTCCATCTCTTTTTAAACCTCACCAGTATCGAATATACATACATTTATCAAATTCTATCATCTAGAGATTTGGGCTAGATGTTCCTTACTTCTACTATATAGGAGAAAATTCAATTGCTATTCGCCCATCAAGTGTTCATGTTTAAAGTTGACCTCCCTTGTGCAGAGTACACTTATAAACTATAACACAGATTAAAAGATATTAAGAAATTTGAACATATTGCGTCTGGTAACTTTGGGCTAATTTAATTAGTTTCACCTCTAATAACTGTTTGTCTATACTTGTTTGCAGGTTCTGGAAGCACTCCACTCCATTATGCTGCATGTGGTGGAAATCAACAATGCTGTCAAGTGTGTATCTATTTTCCTTTCGAAGAAAACTATACTTTTGCTACTGAAAGTATATTACTCTTCCTGCTTGTCAGCATATTGAAGTTCCTTTTTTTTTGTGTTATTGTTTGGTTCAGCTGTTGATTGCCAAGGGTGCCAATCTGACTGCTGAGAATGCAAATGGGTAGGTATCTACATGTCTGTTACTTTTGATGTGTGATGACTTTATCCTACTAATTGCCTGGCATGGTAGATATAAATATCTAGGCTTTTATATGAAGTTGTGCTGTAAAAATTCGTCTCATATCCTTTTTTTTGTCTTTGATATTAATAATTGGAGTATTGCATAGCTTATCACCTTGAAGTTTAAATGCCATCTCCATCACTATATTAGGAATTGTATGTAGTATTATCTGTTTGACATGCAATAAAAATTCGTCTCATATGCTTGTTGTTTTTTCATTACAACTTGAATTGAGGATCATAGTGTTCTCTGGCTGTAATCTTTTCAAGAATCCTTTGGTCTCTGCTCTCTAATTGCAATAAAAATCAATTGAACCGTCAAAACTCAAAAGTATAGTGCCGGTAATGCTATGTTGCATTTGAACAAAGCAACTTGAGATTGATGTTGTCTAAAACTTGCATGTCTTTGATGGGTTTAAAACATTTGGGTTTACCCCTATGATTTTTGTTTTGAAGATGGACCCCCTTGATGGTTGCTCGTTCGTGGCGTAGAGACTGGCTTGAGGACATCTTAAAAACACCTCCAGAAGACCCCTTACAAGTTCTTCCTTCTCCATATATATCTCTTCCACTTATGAGCATTGTGAGAATTGCTAGGTAAGTGTGTCAGTCCTATCCTCTTATCAATTCAACCAATTTCTTCCTATCAGGGCGTGTGTAATATATTTGGTGCTATCTCCTTTGCTCCTCATTGGGAGAACCAATTGAAAATTTATGCTTTCCTAGAAATTAGCATCAATTTATTTTCATAAGCACAATTCTTTCCATTAATTTGTCCAGTCTGCCCTGACTTCAAATCAACTAGCAGATGGATTTGTCTTATCATGCTTTGAATGCGGTGTCTAGCCTGATTTTTCAACAGTATTTATGGAAGGAATTTATATTTCATTGATGGTTTGTTATATCATTATGTTTCTAAGTACACACGTTAAGTGTTTTTCAGTTCATTAATTTAATTTTGGCATCCATTATCATTGACATCACTGGGAAACTTGCTTTGATCTTGTTGTAGTATACACCAAATAGGGATATATTTGGTCAAATTTTTTCTTGAGTGCTCTATCAAACAATCTAGCCTTATCTTGTTCTTACAACAAATTAGCTTATTTTGTGTAATTATCAAGTTATTCATTCCATGAAAGTAGGCACACTACCAATACTTGTGTATACATTTTTCCACAGCAAATGCCACATCTTGAGATTACAGAGCAAAATTAGCATAAACTTGTATCAAAACTTGAAATTGTGGTGTATTCAAATTATTTTTAATGTTGCTCCTCCCCGCTTTTCGTTTCTGTTGTGATCAACCTTGACAGAGAATGTGGATGGAGGACAAGTGATTTAGCACCATGCTTAGATCCATGCGCTGTTTGTTTGGAAAGGAAATGTATGGTCGCTGTAGAAGGTATATATACTCCTCTTAAATTGACAAACAAACGTATGTATTTTGTTTAGCATAAATGCTGCACGTATGGTATGCAATTGTAGAGAATGATTGAGCCTTTTTTGAGCAAAAGGTTAGTGTTATGGTTAAATTTTTGCTGTGGAACAATATTATTTTGTAGGAAACATAACGTAATTACCAGACATGAAAGGCCATATTCTCAAAATGTTCTAGTTTTAGTTTATAGTCTTTTAATCTTAACTAACACGTTTACATGTATAAACAACAATCTTCGATATGGTTTTTTGGATTTTATAAGTGGTAGCTCCTAGAAATGATAAATAATGGTTCACTTTATACGGGTTGCAATTGTGTGTACTCATGAATTCAATACTACAGTTTGGATGGTGTGTTCCAATGTGCTA
Organism: Glycine max; assembly: GCF_000004515.6. Lineage (NCBI taxonomy): Eukaryota > Viridiplantae > Streptophyta > Magnoliopsida > Fabales > Fabaceae > Glycine > Glycine max. The sequence continues at coordinate 5,340,449 of NC_038253.2, forward strand.
TTATAGAAATTAGAAACAGATAAAAGCCATGACCCTAGTCCCTTAGGATGCTTGTGATGTTAGATCAGTAATTGCTAGCCTCGAGTTAATGTTTTGTGGTTTCATGCATAAATCCATACATCTAATGGTGATGCATGCAGGTTGTGATCACGAGTTCTGCACACAATGTGCCATGTATCTTTGTTCTACAAACTCTACCTCAACAACCACAACAGGCCCCCCAGGTTCAATTGCTTGCCCTCTCTGCAGGCACGGCATAGTCTCATTTGTGAAGCTTCCAGACGCCAGGCCTTTACATAAGGAAATGCAAAGGACATCAAACTTGTCCCTAACATTATGCACATGTTCAAGTGAGGTCTTGGGAGATTCCAGTGACATGACCACCCCATTTTGCAAACCAACTTCTTCTCGTGGATCCAAAAGTTCTTCCCCATCAAGATCATTTCGCTCCATGAGTTGCCAAGGGTTCCCCTCATTCAGAATGAACCCCAGCCTTTGCTTGGGAGCAGATGTTAGCCCCTCCTTAGTCCCTTGCACTGTGAGCAGAAACGTTAGGAACCACTTGGCAAGGTGTTCTGGTTCCACTTTCAGACGTTCATCTTCTCAAACAGAAAGAAGGAAGTCATCATGGTTTTGTTCCCTCAATCAATCTGTTGCCACAGGTGGCAATAGATGCTGATTACATTTTGCTCTTTTCATCATCCTTGTTATATTATACTCGTGATTCCAAATATCATCCACTGTTCACTACATTGACTGTAAATACCAAAGCCCAATTAAATTTCTTTTTTGGCAACATATTTCACAACACAATTTTTGCAAGATTCATGTTTGGTGCTTGTAAATGCAAACTGCTCAATGTGAAATTCGTGACTTACATAATTATCAATAGCAAACCTGTAAACTATTTAAAGAAAAATCCCACGGTTTGTGATCAATAGTATATCATACGGTCTGCTTGAAAATTGGACCAAAGACTAATGGTCTTTGCACATGGAGAAAGCCACGGGTGACGATGTTAGGTGTACGTCACAATTTCATTAAAGTTGGCAAAGGGATCAGAACTCAGAAGCTCAGAACCTAAACACAGCATTGATGCCTGAATTCAGTTTTCAGTAAAACAATAAATCTGTGCCAGCAGGGCTTAGTAATTATGGGCAACAATTGGACCCACAAGCCCACGTGCAGATATTTATTACTACCACCGTTGGTTAGCCTCTTTACGCAGAAATTGCATCCTAAATAACATAAAAGCTAAATAGATCGAAATAAGCACAGGATGTTTCCAGTTTACCTTACTCGAGTTCTGACTTTCTTCACGTATGTCTTTATGTTTTTCTACTTATTTCCGTTCATTGTATTACCGTCCTCAAACAAGTTATTACAAGACCGTACTCATTTCATCACAGAAACATATTATACAATAATGCTTTCTTCTGTGCTTGTAGACAATTAGAAATATGATTTACAGTAACAAGTTGAATATTATGTACGTGAATATCAATGGAAAAACTGTTCTTAATTAACAAGCGATCATGTATGTCCGTTATTTAGATAGTGCAGCTTCTGCTCAAACGTAAAATGTAAAACAACATAAACAAAAGAAGGATCATAAGAGAGAGATCTATCTGCAAATTTTATAACATCGTCATATATATAATGACAACGATTACACGGAAATATCACCAAATCACTTGATTAAAGCTCAGGAGGAATAACTAAAATTTATTAAGATGGGAGTGACTACCGTGATGAGAAGAAAAACTTAACCTAAAAAGAAGAAAAATAGTGATTATACTAAATAAATAAAGATAAAAAAGTCTTGCAAGATCAAGAAAAAGATAAGCAAAGAAAATAAATCAACAAAGAGAAGATCAAAATGAAAAACTGAAAAAAAAAAGCTCAATCAGGATATCGCCATCAAAAGTCAAAACCCTATTACAAGCTTCATTCTCCATATGGTGCAGTAGAGAACACCAAGGAATCTCGTTGCACTGCACCGAGACGGTAGTAGGAGGAGATGCTTGATGCCATTTGTGAGAGATTCTTGAGCAGTTAGGAGGAAGAGCATATTAAGAAAGAAGTGACAAGTTTGTAACAAAATGTTACGTAACGACAACAAGGTGATGTTTATAGGCGTAGCTGTGATATGATATAAAAGGGCAAGTGGGGGGTGCATTGCATGGTGATGAGAAGATTGATGGAGTTTATATAGTGAAAAGAGAATGAGAAATAAATGACAATAGTGGACTACTGACATTCCAAAAACGTTGTTGTTTCAGTGAAGTTTGAAGAAAAAGGAAGAGGTTAGTAGACCCAAAAAACTGTGAATTAATGGGATTTATTAAAAAAACCCTTTTTTTTTCCTTGCTCTAGCTCTGTCTTTCTCTGATCCCTCACAGCGAGAAGTCTTGGTTTGAGAGAAGAAAGGATAAAGTACAGTGCAGTGACAAGCAACGTGACTTAACCATATTTCTCTGCCTCAATCTTCTGTTCTCTAATCTTTTACCTCCTCAGTCACGTAAATTCAAAAGGCATATATACGAAGCATGGGAATTCGGACTCAAATTTCCAATGAAGGGAAACAAGTTAAAAATAGTATGGGGCCTGCAATCAATTCTCTCACAGGGTAAAAGTGAATATCAATCAAACATATATACGGCCCAGTGCCAACTCTGATGACAAGATAAAAATTAACAGAAAAAAAAAAAGACACCCTCTTCGTCCAATCGACTAATTTTTACCTTTACTTTTTTATTTATTATATCTCCATTTTTTTCCTTCCTTTCCTTTTTATTCACATGTCAAATATTATTTAAGGTTCTATATTAAGAAAAAAAATACTACTATTTACAGTTTTATACACTATTCCCAACAAATCACCTCACATGCTATCTTCACTAATCAAATATCAAATCAAGTTAGGTATATTCAATTATTTAACTACCACTAATTAATTATAGTTCTTGAGTTTTATATTTCTCTCCTAACCATTGTCCTCAAACCTAATGGGAATATAAATTTATCTCTCATTCCGTCTTTGATGGGTCGGGTTTTTCGTGTCTCGTCCCGCCTCCAATATATTTATAAAATTCTAAAAAAAGATGTAATTTTACATAGAATGAAAAATATAATTTTAAATACCAATCATAACATATTTTTAGATTATACATGACAACATAAAATTCAATCCAATAATTTTATATTTTAATGTGTTATATATATGTAATGATATTTTTATAAATTAATTATTAGTATAGCTTGTTTGGGAATGAGTTCGGATCGGATATTAATAATCTTATTCTTGACCCTGAATCTTACTTTGTTTGTTGAGAAAAACCTAAATTCGATTTCGACCTCAATCAATTCAAATTTTTTTTCATCAAAATCGAGGTGGGCCCACGTATTTGGGCCCATTGTCATACCTAGTGGTAATTAAGTATATTTTTCTTTTTATCATAAGTGGCAAGTATTGATATATTGTTAATTAAACATTTTTAATAGTTCGTTGTCGACAACCATAAGAGATAAATATATGTGTACAAATATATAGGACGAATAATAGTATTGACCTAGTTTGCATGCCATGCATGATGCATGCATTCTCGCACAAATCAAGAAATAACTTTTGTACGTTTGTTGTAGACATATTCAAATTGAATTGTTATTTGGATTCAGTTAATATAATTTTCAAAACATACTTTAGTACTATACGTGATTAGTTAGATTTTTTAGATTAATAATCAGTTATGAATTCAGTTAATTAATTTTCAAAATATATTTTCATTAATAACATGATTAAAAAAAATGTTGTAATAGGCAACTCACATAAGACCATGTGTACACATTATTGTAATACTGTTAGTGTTTGATAAGTTATATATTTACCAATTAACATGATACGGTATAGTTGACACATAATTGTGTTTGGTAAATATGTGATTAAAGGTTTAATCATCGTCTGTATATATTAAAAACATTTGAGAAAAAAACTCGTATCTCCAAAAATAAAGTCTGCCTTTTGGCCGAGGAATACTCAAAGGCTGTACATATTTTGAACCAATAATTTAGTCATTATAGATGAGAAAGAAGTTGATATAATACATCGGTTTCAGAGCTTTTACTTCCCACAATGACTTTTATACAGATGAGATGACCTCATTCTCTTAAAGGATTTGCAAGCATCCTGATGCATCAACTTGGAGTTTTCAGCAGCCAGAAGTCCAGAACACTGCATTAACATAAATGTACATTGAAATCTCACTGCATGTAACGGCATAAGCTTTATAAAGCACGAACCTCAGAACCTGATAACATGCAGAGGTCATACAATGATAACTCCATGGGGCTTCGCTTTTGTTCCGTCCAAGATGTACATGGGTGAGTGCATTATAAACTTAGATTTTAAACGGTTTTGAATTCATAAATTTAATTTAAAAAAATATAGCCGTGTTTTTAATTTTTTTATTATGATTTTTGAATGAAGTAATCCTTATGGAATGATGATTAATTTTTATTGGAGATCCATAAACACATAAGGTGGATATTTTTCTTCATGTTGGTGTTGTATTTTTAGTTTAACTCTTATTAAAATAGTCAATTCATTATAAAACATTATATAAAATTTTCGAATTAACAAGAAGTTTCTTTGTCTCACATTTAACCAAAATATTAACAGTTTGTTTTGTTCAGGTACAAAGTTGCTGTGAAGTCTCGCATTCAGCTGTAACATGTGAAAATATTTTGTTTTGAAGAAAAAAATTATTTCAAGACAGCAACTAATTTCTTTTGGGTGGACATATGTAAGAGTTCTAGCATGTTATTTTTTTTTTTATAAGCTTCTAGCATGTTATTATTAGCGTTCTATTTGATAGTGTTTGCATTTTACCATTCTACCACTTTAATTTCTATTTTCCAATTTTTTAAAATTAGTTTATGAGAGGAGATATTTTTAAAAAAAAATCACTACTAACATTTGAAAAAAATTCAACCAGGATTTGAGCCAAATTTGATTTCTTAATTTTCACTCTAATCACAATTTAAGAATTTTCAAGGAAAATAAAAAATACCAATAAAAATATAAAATTACGATTTTGGTAGATATATAATTATATATTTATATATTTAGGAAAAAATGGGGGAATGGGTGAGGAAAAAACATGACACGGCTTTGCACGCAAAGCTGGTTACCTCTGCATGGGGCTTTCTCTTCTTTTCTAGTTGATTTTGAATTTCTATTTTCATCTTTCCACTTTGTTCTTTCCCATCAAATGCCACCACACGTTTCATGCCTGTTAGGTGTAAGAGGTAGCGTTTTCCGACTACCAATTTAAGGACATGCTTTGCTATTTTTTCTTTTCCTTGTACACGAATTTCTTTATCACGGTTTATAATTTTTTTTTTTTTACTCTGAACATTTTAATGCAGTAACATTTCAAAGACTTGAATTAATTGCATTGTGGTTCAAATTTAATTATACGATGAAAAATTATAAAAATTTGATTAATTGCATATCCGGCATTCGCGTGCAACTTCATGTATGTGTAAGTTTTTATTCGTTTTAAAGATATAAAATTAATTCTTTTATTTTTTTTTATACTGAAAATGCATATTTGAATATACATATTCAGTTTAAATTTATTAAACGGTTTAAAATTAATTCTACAGATAGCCCATAATGTAATTAAGTTGTTTATAAGTGAACTCATTTTTTTCTTTAAACAAGAGTTTACTATATTATCTGTCAAAAAAAGAGAGAGTTTACTATATATATTAGTATAGGACTATATCTTGCGTTGCTATCTTTCTGGTGATAAAATAAGTGTTACAGCTGTGGGAGCCATTCTGAATTCTAAGGAATATGGTTAAAGATGGCGAACATTCGTAAATGGGAAAGGACGAATTATTCCAGCGGTGACAGCATGCATGTGAAAACCTTAGCTTGAATTGAATTGTTAGAACGCTCCATTATTGAAGAGACTGGAGGAGAGTAATCCGTCCCACGCACAACGCCTAACCTACCCATCGGACAAATGCTTCTCTTCATAATTATGACATGCATAGTATATAGTATATATATATATATATATATATATATATATATATATATATATATATATATATATATATCATTATCATACATAAAGGGATATTACATTAATATTCACTCTTCCTTCCTTCTAAATATCTTAGAGCGATATAATAATAACAGCTAGGGATACTGATGGGACAACACATAGTCAATTCATCAGTGTTTCTCAGAGTCGTCCTTTCTTTTTCTCCTTCAATCGTTGCAGCCGCCTACGTAAGACAAAGCATATGAACATGGCAGCCCTTTCCAACGCCGGCCCCAAACCCCTTCTTCTTTCATCTATCAATAGACCTACTGTCGCTGCTTCTTTACACTAATTCTAACCATTTCTCTCGATCTTTCTCTATAAATCTCACTTAGTATCCATCCATAGAATCAAAAGAAATAAAAATCAAATCATATCAAATAAAAGATAAAAGTATAAATTTCATTTTATTTTATTGTTGTTTTCTTTCTTCTTCTTCTTCTTTTTTTCTTTCTCTAGAAACGAACAGAAGCATGTATATGTGACCTGTGAAGTTGTCTTACTGAATTTTATGAAAGAAAAAATGTGAACAAAAATTATATTGAATATCCGTAAGATTCGTTCTTTGTATATATGTATTTTTCAAGTTAGATTATCTATTTGAATTGAGTAAAATAATTTGAGATGATAAAGCTTCTTTTTTTAATGTTTAACACATTTGTATACTTAAGATTTAATATGTTTGTTTGAGGGGAAAGTGAGAGAAAAAAGAGAATTAAATAATAAAATGACATGAAACTCATATTTTTATATTTTATTTTAATTTAATTTTTTTTCTTAATTCATTTTTTTTGTATTTCTTTTAATCCTATCGAACGACCCTAATCAATTAATTTATACTCTCAACTGTAACTATCCAATAGACTTTATTCCAAGCCTGTAGTGAAGTTTATTTAAGAAGATGTTTTAAATTACTAATTTTAAATAAAACAATTAATTGCTTAAAATTATAAAAACTGAAAATTCAATATTTAAATAAATAAATTTTCACAATTCGTGAAAGTTACTTGCATGAAAATAAAAATATTCTAGGATTAAACCAAAAAAGAAAAAAAAAATTGTTGCAAGTGCAAGACATCGATGCTGTGCTGCTGCTGATGCGCACTTATAATTTCCCGTGTCCGTGCTACTCGCATGTGTGAATGTTGATCATTGTCTTGAGACTCAGCTATTCTCAGGTTACCCATAAATGTTTTTTTAATCGTTATTAAACTATCAAGTTAATTTGTGAATTTTTATAAATTTATAAGTTTATTTAATTTTTATGAGTTGATTTATGTGTAAAATTTTATTTTTTAATAATATCAAATCTTCTATGGGAATATGTTGTTATTATTATAATGTTGGTAGGTTATTATCTAATAATAATATATTATTATACTTGATTATTTAAATATTGTAAATTTTATAATTTATTATTTTATTTTATTATATTATTGAAATTTTTAATTGATATGTTATTTATAAATATTTATTATTATTTTTACATAAAATCAACTATTACAAGTTTATAAATCAAATTTAAATTTGTTTTACAAAAGTTTACCTAAATTCTCAAAAATTTTCCCCCAAATCTTGCTGCTATTCACCGCTATGGTTACACGTAAAGGGCATCGTGATTGTGGTAGCTGCGGGCAGTGGCAGGGGACGATACCAAATTAAAGAATTTATTGGAAAACAGGGGTGGGTGGACGTTCAACTGTTTTATTTATTATTTCTTCATCGATAACGGAAGGAATCAATTCACGAGCTGGCTAGGCAATGACTAATTGATGTATGATGGAAAACAAAACATTGCAACGGATATTGATTGGTGCTTTTTTTGTTTTGCCGTATTGGTGCTAGAATAGGGATATAGGAGAGGTTCTATGTGTAGGTAGGATGAATATAATATATTTTTGGTCAATCCTAATGGAAAACGAGATATCCTCACAAAAACTTGATTTTTTAATTGATTATAAAATTAACCATGTGAAATTAAATTACATTTCAAGTTTTTTTATTTCTCTTTTAAGATCCTCTAAGAATATATTTTACTAAATCAAACTCAGAATGTTTCCAAAAAACTCAGTTATATATATTGGTTAAGACGAATAGAATACAGTATAATCTACTACAGCCGTGCATTGAAAAGTAAAGGACAACACTGTTGGCTATGTTGGCAACACTTTGCCGTGTTCGCAAGTAACGTTTGTTTGTTTGACTAATTGCATATTGATATGTAAAGGGGATAGATTTTCATTTTAGCCTGATCCTCTTCACCGACATTTCCTCCCCTCATCAGTTTAGCTAGAATTAATGCCCACGAATATTGTAAATAATAGTAAAATGGTTGATATTTTGGATGAAGGGAAATATTTTTGGAGTGGCGGAAGATGATCTTGGCTTGATATTTAGATTCAATAAGTACATACAAAAATTATATTTGATTAATGGGATAATTATTTATTTAATGAATAAGGTTACGAATTAATACAAGTAATTGCATGCAAAATTTGAGAGAAATGGAAGCAGATATGAATATTTTACAACTTTTTTTGTTGTCACACTCAAGCTTTAGCTCTTTGTGTGACTACATATTTAGCTTGGATCTTCTACTGCTCCGATCAACAGATATGGCTCACATCTAAACCATTAATTTGTAATTATACAAGTAATCAAGGGAGGCAAACAATATAATGGCGATGATTGATAGTATATTTGTTTTCACATTGAAAATGCTTAAATATCAATTTGAGCCGATCTAACAAGACACTTACTTCTTCTTTGGAATGCTTTGAAAGCTATGACACCCGAAACCCTAACACACACTCAGATTTTAATTTTTAGATAAAGAAGAAGAGTGTCGATGGAGAGGCTAGAGAGAATATGGACTCAATAGATTCAATGGTTAATCACAAAACTTGTCTATAATTGGTAGGGTAGTCATTCACTTAATGGGTAAGGATACGAATATGAGTAACTACCCACAAAATTTGATGAGGAGAAGTACGTGTGTGGAAATTTTAGTACCTACTCTGCTTCATACCCGCACATACATGTATGTAACTACAATTATAATAATTACAATGACAAACAAAAAGTATAAATTATTTAGAGTTTTTATCTTTAATTATTTTTTGTCACACCCAAGTTTTATCTCCTTGTGTGACTACATGAGACATGAGACATGAGTTAATAAGTTGTGACTAAATCAATACATCAATAATATTTTCATACTAAATATTTTTAAAAAAGTAAAAGTAAAGAAGCTCGCCATTAAATTTCCTTTATTTTCAAGTCTTAACTAGGTTTCTTTCCTTTAGCTGGTAGTCATTATTTTTTCCTCCTTAACCATTGTGATTATAATCTTTAACTTTTTGGTAAGATTTTGGCATATTCACCTAAATTTCGATCTTTTGAATTGATTGTAAGACTAACTATTGATTTGAATCTTAATCACATTGCTTTTAAAGATATATTTTACATGAATTGAATTTACATCCTCCTTCACAGACTCGATGTGTGAGGAGTTTCAAGGTTTGTTATGTGCAATATATATTTTTGGTGTGTTTGTTAATCCTGGAAAAGTTTATTTGATTATTCAAAATTCATTTAGCTGCAAGATGAAACCGAAATAAAAACAAGTACATTTTTCAAGCAATACACGGGATCATGAGTCATAATTCACAAATGCCACCTCACTCACCGAATTCTACTTTATTTTTTCATATTTTATTGTCTAACGTGTTAGCATTGTCCATGCTGAACTTTATAGCATTTTTGTTTGTCAAAATGCTGAACTCTATAACAAGCATTTATTTTTTGTCAACACAACAAGCACCCCTTATAAAAAATAATTAGTAATTGGGCTTATTAATTATCCGAAACCCGAGTAATGGCATTTGCTTGGAGCACTCAGTGTTTTTGCCTGGACACTCAAAGGCTAAAAATACCTTTTTTTTTTTCGTTTATGGGTATTCAGTTATAAATAATAGATTTTGTTTTTCATTTCTATAGTGTCTTTTTTTTTCCCGTAAAATCTCATTTAGTGTAATTTTCTTCCGTTAGCTTCTGATAGCCTCCTATTTTGAGCATTTGTTGTCTCTAACGGTGTACGTGTGTTATTTATGAATATGCGGTGAAGTTTGGTGGTTTTTCATCGTCAAAGAAAAAGAGATTAAAAAAAACTTACAGATTAGCAATCCGTATGAACCATATGAATTGCTGATCCGTAGGGTTTTTTTAAAAAAAAAATTATAAATATATTTTTTTAATTTGTTTTGTAGTGTAATTTTTTTTAATAGTTTTAGCAATTTTATAAATATGGATTTTATTTTTTTTAAATAATTTTTTTTAATAAAAAACTCAATCCATATAACAATCCGTATGAGTTTTTTTTTAATTTTTTATCATTTTATAAAAAAAGCTAAATTTTTTTAAAATCTCATACGGATTATCGATCCGTATGAGTCATGGATTGTCAATCCATATGACTTATACGGATTGATGATCCGTATGAGTTTAACAATAAAAAAAACTCATATGCATTATCAATTCATATTTAAAGAAAATGTGAAGGGTATTTTAGCCCTTTCATCTGTGTTGCAGATGTTCTAACAAAAATGTTGGGTGTCCAAAGTAACTATCCCCAGCAATAGGTAAAAAAAAAAATATTAGGTGGGCCTGGGCCGCTGTAACAGACAACAAATTAGTGGAGATCACTAAGCACCAGTAAGCAGAGACAGAGAAAAAGAGGAGAGAAGAAGGATAATACAAAAAAAATGACACTTGTTTCTTCCCTCTGTTCCTGTTCTCTAATTCCTTTTTCCTCATCATTTCCGTTGACATCTAATCACTATGGTTTTGCCAACATATTCAGGGCCCAAATCCAATCCTCAGCTTCCACGAATATTTGCACCCAAAAAATCGACACCAATCTCTTAACCATCGCTGAATCCTTCTACGAGGATGAGCTCTGGGCTGCTGCCTGTCTTCGCGTCCGTTCCTTCAATCAGTTCCGCGCCGACGCCTTCGGAATACAAGTCAGTCTCCCACTTCAATTTTTTTTTTCATTTAAAAAAAAACAAATTTAATTTTTAATCATCAAATCTAGCTTCAAGCTTCGTTTTTGGTTACCTTTTCGCAAATGGGTACGTTTAAATTGTGATAAAAGAGTGTTTTCTTATTACAAGTAACGTAATACGGTGCATTTCGCATTTCGTGTTTGTTAAGTTGTGTTAGGATCATACGAGGTACTTGGCTGACCGCGAGTTCGAAGCACTGAAGGAGCGTGTTTCAGGGAAAAGAATGGGCTTCAGAAGAGTCTCTTGCATAAATGCTTCGCTTCCATTGCCCCATATTGCCACCCTCTCCGATGATTTATGCTCTTCATGTAAGGTTTGTTTATTTCCTCACTCTTCATAATATTGTTTGTGCTGTCATCAATGAATTATTCAATGCTAATGCTTTTCCATGTGTTCTGCCGTGTTGTTTCTGGTTTCTTAACATAATTAATCGTAGTTTCGTTAAAATTGCAGTTTTCTACCAATGGAGAGGACCGGATTGTAGTTGGTACTCTTGATCTTAATCAATGCTTTAGCCTTCCTGATGAAATTGTAGGGGCGAAGCCGGAGGTATTTTTCTATCTCCTGGATGTCTAAATTCATGTGTTGTGTTTGTAATTGAATGGCAGAATTTTGCAGGGAACCCGGTTTTGAGTTTTGACACGAAAATTGCTAAGTCTTCTCTGGTTTCTAATTTGTACAATGCTGCCTCCGTCTATTGTTTAAATTTTTCACTGTTTATAGGTCATTGGAGCTGATATCACAAGGGCATACCTCAGTAATGTATGTGTTGCTAAAGAACTGCACAGAAATGGGTTGGCTTATGCACTTCTTGAAAAGTCAAAGTTAGTTGCTTATGATTGGGGTAAGAAACAAAATAGCACTTAACTACTACGTGCATGTTGCTATAGTTTCCACTACCTTTATAAAAAGGTCTATTGAAGTTCATGTATGACTCTTAATTAGATGAAGATTGCTAACAACATATTCTTTAATACACTACTTTTAACACACTGTCTACTATTATTTAAAATTTATAAGAAACTACAAAATTATGAGAAAGATTCATTAAATAAGACTCATTTTTGTGATTTGCCCATAAATTTCAAAAGAGTGAGTGTGTTGCATTTCCCTTGATTAGATATAGGCACAGGCAAGTAGGCAACCCTTATTTCTAAATCCTAATCTTTGTTTTGACAGTCTTAAAAATGATTCTTGATTGTACTACTCTTGATATGGATTTAAGATTCAATGTCAATTTTCATTGCTATTCTATCGGACGATCGAGTATTCTTTTAGCATTAACTAACCTATTAAACATTATAAGGGACTAGTCTGCTAAAAATTCAAGAATGAAGCTGACTTTTCTTAATTGTACTCTGCATCTTAGTTCCTTTATAAATAGTGATATAAACATATCATACTCATAAGCAAGAAAAGAAAGCAGTGCTATTTTTATATCCCAACTGACGAGATTATCACTTATAGTTGACTTGTGTTTGCTCATTTTGGATGCCTCGTGATGCGAAACGTACATCTTGATGTTTATGTTCTCTTCGATGGGTTAAGACCCCGATTTCTACATGACAATTTAGATTTGGACAGTTGAACTTTCGTAGACCAAAAGTGACTAAATTTATTTATTTTTTTATCTTTCTTTCAGGCATAACAGATTTGTACGTCCATGTTGCTGTCGACAATGAACCAGCGAAGAAATTGTATATAAAGAGTGGGTTTGTCTATGAAAGTGATGAACCTGCGTGGCAGGCCAGGTTTCTAGATCGACCCCGAAGACTTCTCTTATGGTCAGGGTTTTCAAGGACCTAATTTAACAGTGTTGTCCTATATCTTCTGTTAATTTGATTTTCTGTCTATTCTTGTTCAGTTATTTTCAGAACATTCCTACCTTGGTTCATATAGTTCTTTTTCCTTTCATTCCAAAGCCCAAATGTAACGTGTTTTGCCATTTTAGCAAATCTGGCTTACAAGGATGCTTTAAGATATGATGACATGAAATGGCTCCCCTTGATGATTGTATTTTGATAAATATCAAGCATACATTGTTAGGCTCAAAAAGTTGCTCAAGAAAACGGAACTCGCACTTGCCTAGCATATTCGTATGTTATTCAGTGTTGACACCATTGGCGCCGCGGTGCATTATAAGAACATATTCTAGTAAAGTATTTACTAACTTGTATCTTCGGAATAAACTAGGCCTTTTGAGATTTGTCCAAATGTGTCTACACTCTACATACAGTTACGAATATTAAATGATAAAAATACTATTTCAACATTATATACTCTTTTTGACAGGAATTTTCTGTCTAACTGACTCGAAAATAGATCCCGAAAGATGTCATTCATCTTTTTAAGGAAATGTAAATCATCTCAAAATATATTGGAAGGGCATTTACAAGCTGTCTACTGCAAAATTTCCTGTTAAGCAATAAACTAACAGACAACATAAATTCATTTCAGAGGGACCAAATTACCAGAGTTAAAATTCGAACTGTTACGATTCAGATGAATATAGCTATCTTATTCGCACGTATAAGCTAGATCACGGTCTACCTTGAAGTGAGCATTAAAAAATCTTTTTTCCTGTTGTTGAATTCCCAATGTTAGAAAAACGTGGAGAAATTACAAGAATTAAGAAAAAGCAATATCAGAAAACTAAGCAATAATCAACTTAGGAAAGTCTTGCGATTAATTACCTCTCTATAATCAAATGAAATTAAAAGGTTCCTCAGTTTTTGTTCTTCCGAATCAAATAAAACAACGTGGCTGGGCAGAGACTTGTTTTTTGCATATTCAGACACAAATGTAACAGGGTCCATCAAGAAACGGTCAGACTCATCAGGAACTCCTTTCTCTTCACTGTTGGACATGATACATTAACATGAATTATGAACTTATTTAAGTTCCGATCAAGATTGTGTTTGGATGGAGAAATTTAAAATTATGAGAAATTTTAAATTTTAAGAATTTCAAATACTTCAATTGAAATTCTTTTATTTTCAAAATTTTGTGTTTGGATAAAAAAAATTAATATTATGAGGATGAAAAAAATGAATGAAAAAAAGAAGAGAAGATATGGTTGGTGTGCTAGTTATACGTGTTGTTCCTCTATGCTCACACCCGATCGATATTTTAGGAGCTTGGTGTTTCTTGGAGAAGACGATAAGAAGAGAATTTCAATTTCTCACATTTTAGAAGGAAATTGAAATTCCAGATTTTTAGTTGTTTAAAATTTCAAAATTTTAAATTCTTCATAAAAATACATCCAAACAATGAATTCTAAATTACAGAAATTCAAATTCTCTGATAAATTACTTTTCTCAGTTAAAATTCTCTATCCAAACGCACTCTAAAAGTTATTGCAGAATTCTAAAATCCAAACCTTGGAGTGCAGTCCAGAAATTGCATTGGCAGGTTATGATGCAGCATGGAATAGTAGGGAGTGGCATGGCAAGGCATTAGGAATAGGATGCTTTTCACTTTCCCATGAAGAGCTTCTCTAGCAAGGTGGTTCATGACATCCTCGGGTCCTCTCTATTAGAAAATAAAGAATATATTAAATATTTATTTCTAGATTTTTACAGAAGATTTTGATATATAAACATCAAATTGAAAGAACAAACAGTGACAAGAAAAATTAATAATCTCTATATCCTAAATTGCGTGTATAATAGCAAGGCCAGTCCAGGTAAAGGAGAGAGGGAGAGAGAGACCCGATGAACCAAACTCATATACAAAGCCATTCGAATATTGGTAGCAAGCAAAAATAAGATAGCAGCTCCCATCTTGGGAGGAAATCTCGTATGCTTTTTTGAAGATTTATTTCCTTTATACTGTGCATAACCGGGATCTTCTATCATGGCCAAAGAATAAACAGAAAACATCAGAACTATCGGAAGAACTGGCAAGACAAACCTGTACCTCACAGTAATTATTATCATAAATCAAGTTAAAACCAATAGGCCAGGTATATGTTAACAGGCATATGTAAATTTTTCAGATTGAAATACCTGAATTCCTTGTGGCCTAATAAACTGTAGAAACCCAAAACCCATGCAAGAAGGCCATGAAACTTCCATTGTTTGGAATAAATGATACCAGCTATACAAAATGGTAAGTGAGAGAGATCATGACTGGAAATCCCTGAGTGAAGTACCAGTGCCACTTGTGAGTTCCATAATAATCTCCTCCCACAGAAAGAAAATTGAATTTTAGAAAATTAAGTGGTACTAGAATCCATGTGCCATACATGAAACAATCTAATAAGCAGTTAAGTCCAAGCACTAGGATCCTGAAAGAGTGAGCCCGAGTGTTAAAATATGTTCTTTAGGGAGAAGGAAAACAGCAAAAGAAAAGACACACACGATATATCATTCTCTAAAAGCACAAGAACTAAACAAGATTGCATTTTCATTTAACATGCTTGAACTTTCATGCAAATTAGTTATCAAATTCAGGTGGAAGTAAAAGTCATACAGAATTTATAAGGTTCGTGGCATATTAATGCATGAACAACAAAAATTCTCAGTGTCTAAATAAATCCAAGTTCTTTGGATACACAAGGAAAATAACACAACTTAGGCATCCTTACATCTTCCCCAAACATATACACAGGTAAGTTAGAGCATGTAAGCAGTCCCAAAACATACCCAATAGGAGCCACCTCCAAAAAAATGAATCTGAATCTGTTATGTGCCTGGAAAAGCTCAAGCAGGCAAACACACAGCCATGTGATTGCACTTGTTGGTCGGATAAGCACAAGCCACTGCTGCCACAGCCAAACCCCACTTCCTTGAAACAAAGGAACAGTTGCTGGAAGGTCTCACGCAGGGCCAAAAGTATAGAGAAACTAGTGTAAGAACAGTCTCAAGCTATTTGATAGTGTTCGAGAAAAACAATAAAGCATAAACCAATTGGAAAAGTGCGAAAAGAGCTGAGAAAGAGTTAAGTTTTCAATCTTCATACACAATATCGGAGAATGAAAAGCAGCAAGAACATCAAACATTAAACACACTCATTCCAACAAAAAGAAAAGGTAAACAAAATCGTAGGATACTGTCCATTTTGCAACAGAGTAACCAAAGAGAACCGCAGAAAGCTTGTACAAGTATAAATCACCAACTGCAGAGAATACAGATTGCAGTAGCCGTGGAGCCCTCATCTAATAAACATAGAACAAAAATTAAAAACAGGTTAACTTTCATAATGTAATAAAGATTTTAACATTATAACTCAATTGTAAATGACTTTCAACGTAATTATTATAAAAGTGGCGAATCTTCCTAATTACAGCATTTTAGTTAAAGGAACCACAGCCATGAAACATATAAGAATACATTAAATGTTTACCATAAGCCATGGGGTATCAAGATGCAGTAAGGCGAGGAGGCTATAAAGCGGAACGAAGATGAAGGGATGCAAGTAGCTTGGGATACCTTGTTTCCACTCCCATGTTAAGTGACCGTACCTGCCAGATCAGAGCTTATGAGGCATTCACGAAGAAACGAACATGAAAACATGAAAGGGGAAATGAATGGAACGGTACCCAAAGGCGATGCGATGAGCGACCTCGGGGCCCTGCCAGTGTTCGTCGGGGTTGAAATAAGTCTGCACCAAAATGTAATGCCAAGCAGAGAAACAAGACTCGTTTTTGTGAATTTGGTTTGGATGAAGTTGGTGGAGCTTGGGATTCTTCTTTGTCTGCATATTTGTGTCTTCGTCTCATTCTTTGTCGTTAGAAAAGACCGGAGATTACAGTCATTTACCTGTGTGTGAGTTGTTCTTCTTCAGCTACGAACTAAGGAAGAAACAAGTGACAGTGCCAGTGCCAGAAAGAATTTAAAACAAGTATTAACTGTATCTTTATCGTTATGATCCGACTCAAATTGGGTTTGCTAATTTTTTTTATTTTTTTTTTGTAAACTTAAGGGCAACAGCTCAATTTAACATTGTTTGTGCATTTAAATTAAATTAGTGTGAAAAAAACCTCTTAAAATATTGATCAAAGAGAAAAAGAAATCCTTCAAAACAACTAATTAACTCTATATGACTTCAAATAAACTAATACTTCCTCTATGTTGAAATAAATATTATTATTTTAAAGTGTTGCCTAAATATTAATGAAATCCTAAATTTAAAAGAAATATTATAAAACTGACTAAAAAAATATAATTATTAATAATTTATCTTTTAAAAAATGTTGTTAAATACAATTTTAGGAAAAAAAAAGTAATAAATGTTTTCATGGTATTATATAATGATAAGCAATTTGTAATAAAAAATTATTATATTGACTCTTATTTCATAACGAAGTAAGTAAATACTAGTTTCATTCATTTTTATTTATTCACTTAAAAATGCTTATATATATATATATATATATATATTAAAATTTTAGATAGTAGTATTAATTATTATTATTTTCAACTATACTTTTATTTTCATTTAATTTTGAATACTTTACACACTTATCATGGAATGAGGGAGACTTAATAGTAGAAATCATATTAAGAAGTGAAAAATGATTTTAATATAATGAGAATAATAATCATATTTTTAATCTTTGTGTTATCTTCTAAAATGAATAATAATCATATTTTTAAGAAGTTAAAATTATTTTAATTATGTGATTGAGATTTCATCATCTCACACTCTAATAAAGCAAATGATAAGCTTTGATGAAAATTATCATTTGTAACCGTAAACGCATTCATGTAAGATAATAAAACAAATTCGGAACAGGTAAATTATCATCTGTAATATTAATTAAGAAAATATCATATGTACTAATAAAAGGTCTTGTATTTATTCAATTCATGTTTGCCAATAAAACAAAAATGGGAATAGGCGAATTTCGTCAAGTATAAGAGTTACCCAACAAAAGTTCCAGATTCGGTTTCTCTCATATTTCTGGTTACACGGGGGACATATAGTTGGTGTGGCTTACCTTTTTGTCTAACGAAAAAAAAAAGTGAAAAAGGGGGAAGCTTATCTTGTTTGATTTATGTCCCAAATACAGAGCTTCAGACAACACCCACATAGAAGACACCAGTTAGCCGGTTGGTCCTGTCCCCTTTAAAGGTGCCACCCCAGAACATTATTGCTTTACTCTAAGCACTGCGAGCATGCCTTAATGTTACATTCAAAATCATAAAACAAACTATTTGAGGTCTAACAATTTAAATGAAATCTTGTGCATGCTCTTTGTGCTCATGATATATTGTTCGTAAATCATACTATTTCAAATTAAAGTATGTAGCAATAGCATAATACCTAACATGGCACGTTTGCACAAATTATTTTAGACAGACCACAGATAATTTGAATTTAATAGTAGGGACGATATGTTGTAATAGTTACAAATATAATTAGGGTACAAAGATGCAAACCAATACATAAAGTAAGTGCTGATATTGATAACGTTAATTTCAGTAAAATTGGAGCTCATATTTTGCAAAAGAAGATGAAATCTTCAGCATGTGATTGATTGTTGTTGCCCATGTCTTGTAACGACGGAAATCATCTGCCATGTCTAGCTTGAAAACGCCTCCTCTTGTTGTTAAAACGATCAGATAACACGTATCAGCTTCTGAACCTTTATACAGATCCGCATGCAGAGTCATCACAACACCTGTAACCAGTGCCATAAGTCATTTTGTCTTCTAATATAGTCTAAAGTTTAAATAAAGTAAAAGAAAAGAACATTATGGGAAAAAAAAAAATACACCTACCCTCCCTCTTGCTTTTGAATAGGTTATGCTTCCTCATCATAAGTACAACCTGTAGGAATCATTGCACCACGAGTCAGAGAGACAAAAGTATATAGCTACATCAGTATTCAGTAATATTAGAATTAATCATAATGTCTATCATGAACTCAATTGCTTGACATAAAATTCAAAAGTAAGATTCGTACTCTGTAAGTTTCAATAATTAAAAACATCGTTAAGTTAACTTGAACAAGATTTTACGGTGTCTTTAATTCTTTCTTTTGTTAGCAAGTGTATTATTATTAACTGAGTCACTCCATGTAAAGTAGCTTTTACAATGATATGTTTTCAGTTCATAATGATAATCCTACTGAGCCAAATAAAAGTAAATAAACATAAAAACTACCCATGATCCTGACCTTGGCTTCGCTGTTTAGGATTACAGACACTGATCTAGGCATATACTTCCCTGTTCAGACATAATTGAAGTAAGAATAAATTAGAAAATCACATAATGCTTAATAGTTAATAGTTCTTTATTGTATGCAATTATAAGTGGATGTCACTGCAGATCAGGGTTTTTTTTTAATAATAACTGTACCTTCGGGTGTTTCTACATATAACTCAGCACCCTGTGCAAGAATTGATCTGCCTTTTTCAAAGTCAAAATCTAGATCATTGTTGTCTTCAAGGGGCAAGATAGGGACGCCCCCATTCAATCTGTTCTTGCATCCTGATCTTACTTTAAGTGTGGCAGCTCCTTTTAATGCTGCAGTTAGCCAACAGGTTTTTGGTCAGCAAAAGGATGGTACATAGAGTATGATGCATGGACACCAAAAACGAAATCAGAATTATGAAAAAAGAAGATATGTTTCCATCGGTTCCCTCAATTGCATGTTTCTTTTGTTTGGTGAAGTGGTACTTTATCTTACAAATTTCTTCATATAGATATATTATAAAAAAACAGGAAATGGAACTAAAAAAAGTAAAAAGTGCCTTTTTCTGATGGGGGAGGGACACGTCAAGAACCATCTAATTTCAATTGGGCCAGGAATTTTAACACTTTTGACATCACCAATACCAGATTTTTAGTTCCAAAATCTGTAGCCAAATCAAATCTTGCATTTGCACCCTCCCCCTCTCCAAATAATGAATGAAAATAAAAATAAGAATAAGGCTCGAAGGAGAGAAGTGTGGGGTTTGATCCCTCTTGTTAACAAAAATTAACAATTAACATTTGCCGATAAAAAAAATGAGTAAGGAAAGTTACATGTTGCAGCTGCGCCAGTGAGAGTTAGGATGTCACTTGCACTTGTGCCACTCATGGCTGAGCCAATTACAGTGCTAAGCAGTTCTTTCTTTGCCCCCATTGCTTCAGCTACTTTTGCACACTGTGCAGCTACCAGGGCAGCTGCAGAGGCCACTGCTGCATCTCTATCTTGGTTTGACTCATTTTTTGAACTTTCAGCAGCAATAGCAGCTAGAGCTGCTGCAATCCCTGCAACTGATATTGCTGCATGCACCTCTGCTCTTTGCAACCTCTGATCTTCTTTTCTCTTCATCTTTATTTCCTTAAACCATTTTTTTATTGAGACATTTTTCAGTGGTATGATCTGCTTCCATGGCATCTACATGTTGATCACAACAAACCTACTTATTGCCGACTGAACTAATAACCCAGTTCAAACAAGAGAAGTATGTCATGCTAATGAAATTCAGAGATCATAAGATTACATACCCATTTCTTCCGGAAACAGCTGTTGTAATTCAATTCAGGGTGCATCGCTTGCTGCATCCATATCCATGACTGAAAAAACGCAAGATGAAAAATATATGTATATGAAAACTAGTCATGAAAGATTGATTTTTAATATCACTTGTTTCTGACTTGTAATTTCTTACCTTTACATTATTAGACTTCCATGCTGGGAATGACCCGAAATCTGCACCATCCATTCTATCACTCTTTTCCATCTTATGCAAGGTTTCACAAATATGTATCACTTGTGAGTATGTTGAATAGCATTAGAACACGTAATGTTACATCCTCTTATCAATCTTCTAATACTCCACAGGTATTAGATGAAATTAAGTGTAAAAGCATAAAAAAATTCAATAGATTTTTGGTTTAGTTTAACCAATAAGAGAATTAATATAAGGATATATTGCAAGAGGATTTAGAACTATTCTATTGCAATATAGTTGAACCAGTTTGACTCACCGAAGGAGGAGCGTTGGGGCTACTAGGCTCTAATTGCTTCATAGAGTTATTATCAAGTAGAACAACTGATCCATGTTGTGGCTCAGGCTGCAGAGCTTGCACAGCAAAGTTACACCATGCAAGTGAAAGGAAATCCATAGTCTCGGGATGTGCATCCGAAGGGGATAGATTAAAATCTGAAGCCATGTTATTGTGATGATCAATTTTCAGAATAAATGAATTGAACAGGATGAGATAATTCAGCTACACGGTTTCAAATATGAATATATATATTTGTAGGCAAGCATGCATGCATATTTATACATTCTAAATCGCCATGATAACAATATAATGATTTTGTAAACCCCACTACTCTCACCAAAAAAGTAAAAGGGAGTGTCTTTAAACATGCAGTATAGTGTACTCAATAACCCCATTAAGCAGGGACATGACACCGCGGCATTGCCACGGTAAGATTCATACCACTTGTTAAATCCAAAAAATGGAGTTTATGAAACTTTTTACTTAAAATGGTCACCACTTAACTTATTCTTAATGTGGAATTTCGTTACTCACTTAAATTTTTAAAATCATGTGAAAATTTATATAATAGGACATGGCAAAAGTGGACAGAAAGGAAAATGCTATCGTATGCTTCCTTGTCATTGATCAAATTGACCCATTGTATGAAATTTGAATTAAAAAAAAAAAAAAAGCAAGGCAAGTGACTATGTTACAGATATTTTGGGCACATGTTGCTACAGTCCAATAACTAATATCTCGTTATACTGAAAGGTTTCTGGGGAACAGGAATATCGAGACGATGGAATAATAGTATATTACAGATGGAAAGTGCCGTTACACTTGATATAATTGTACATAACTTTTCGTGAAGCTACTGATGATGTGGAAATTAATGGACCTACGTGATATTGAAGGGGTTATTTTGTTTATAGATATAGATTGTGGAAAACAAGCCTTCAAGATTCGAATGAGAGATAACACATGCTAGCCAAATATATAACACTGTGGGATTATTAGTATATAAAGACTCAACAAGAGGCCCCTTTTCTTTTGAGCATCTTTAAATGAAAGCCATAAACTGGAGGCTAAGCAATAAGCATGATGCATAAAATAATGAAAGGCTAATTGCCAGAGGAGCAGAGCTTTTCTTCAGGACCACCACATAAGCATCCACAGGCTAGAAAAAAAGTGGGGTGGCATTATAACCTAGCATGCTCGTGGGCCAATGTTGATGGAAAGAAACTAGACATGCATGATTGCCACGAATGAAAGGAAGTAACTGCTATCATTAGGGTTAAGCATTTTTTTCATTAGAATAATTAAGCACTTGATTAGCTTACTTGTTAAATAATAACGATAAAGATTGGCTTTTCGCGCGTCATCTTGAAAAGAGCGTGTAAAGCTAATCAAGTAGGCTATGGCATCACACATATCCACATACTCTAAAATATGATCGATAGAATGATCTTTTAATTAAAGTAAACACTTGTGGTGATTTGCTTGAAGCCATGCTGATTACGTTCATGTGACAAGCAAACACATTATACGGTTAGAGATGCTAAGATTGTATCTAACTCATACCAAACACGTCTAGGATCAATGTATTCGTACTTATTTGATTATTATAAAGGACAAAACGTAGTTACATTATTTAGAACCCAGATAATGAGATAAATGTACATCATATTTTTAGAGTATTCGGATAAAACCTTGATAAAAGATTCGATGTAACAAAATGAGATGATAAGGGAAATGAAAAACACATTGAACCAAAAAATCAGCACATTTGGTACACAACCGGTTCTTTAAACATGTTAATTGGGTATGATTCCCCAGCCGAGAGTATGTAAAAAACTTTGTTGGAAGAGATAAAGTTTATTTTGGGTGATCTCCTTTGAGAGATTAGTTCCATGACTTTCCATTATAGGATATTTGCTTTCATAAAAAGAATGAATTTATGTTAAACATTTTGAGAAATTAGTTTCATGACTTCCGGGATATTTGTTTTCATCCAAAAAAAAAGAATCCATGTTAAACATTTCTCTCATTATTTGAGTGATTGTGATCTTTTTTTAAGTAAGATTAAAACTTTTCCCCCAACAAATTACATATTAAAGGCTGATATTAAAGGTTGGTACAATTCAATAAAAATAAAATGAATAAAGGTTGGCACAAATTGTTGGATCAAAACTCAAATTTTAATTAGAAAAAAAATACTATAAACACTTAAGCAACCATGCCGAAATTTTATTCTATTAAAAAATTAGCTCGCATTTAAAATGATTGAAGATGGAAAATATCTAGATATCTAAGCTGTTTCCGTATTTGTCTTGGATCACTACCCAAATCCAAGCCCATAACTAGCTATTTCGACCTCCAACCTAGATTCCCTCTGGTACAAAGATGTCAAATGCAATATTGAATTAAAAAAAAAAAAAAAGAGAGACACAGTCGGAACTCAAAACCATTATATTACAATTAAAATAAAGTAATAAGCACATTCAATCAACTTATGTCATTTATCTAAAAATTATTTATACTTTGAAACACGATTTAAAGATGGAGAAAGGTGGCTAAATCAGTAAATGTCATAAAAAGTATTAAAAGTAGGATAATCAAGTACTTGTAAGACCTCCAAATCGTCATTATTGTTGAGATTGATAAAAAGAAAATTATATGGATTTAAATATTCTTTGTTGAATTTGTATTAAATTCGATTGATTTTGGATCAATCATCATGTTAATATTTATAGCCTAATGTTAGGCATGAGAGAAATACAAAAAAAAAAAAAAAAGTTGAATTGTGTTTCAAAACATTTTGCAAGTCTTTTTCTAAAACGTACAGTCTTACTCGAAGGGTGATGCTTAAAAGATTTAATAATCATGAATTAAAAATTGAGATGTGATTATTGTCTTTGGAAACTGTAAAGCTATAAAAGAGGTAGGGAAAAAGATAATTACACAAAACTTTTTATATTGGTTGATTTTAACCTAAGAGTATCTTTAATCATTGATATCTGTCTAGTTTTTTTATTAACTCAACCCGAGTTTTTGACCAAGCCTCCAAAAAATTAAACCAGGTATTTTTTTGTTACAAAACCTTTAGTCAATTAATATTTTAAAAATAAAACAAACTTGGCTATTATATGCTATTTATTATGTAGAATTATTTTTATACAATAAAGTCATAAAAATTAATCATGAAAAAATTAAAACAAAATTAATAATGTGATAAAAAATTATACGAATAATGTATAATAATGTTAATATAAGATGATTGAGTCACGTGGCTAAAATAGATATTCTATCTAGTTTCAAATAAAAAAAAAAGTATAGCACACTAACTAACAAAGTTAATTTGTCATATCTAATTACATTAATTTTAATTAAAAAATATATTTTTTTAATTTATCTTTTATTAGAATTTGATATCAAAAATAAAAAAAATTATTAAAATTAATATCTCAATTAAATGAATAGTATTTTAAATATAATAATTTTTTTAAGATTTAGATATGATAACATTAAATAAATTAAAGTTAATTAAAAAATTTATATTTGAGATTTAAAAATATGTTTTTTTGAATACTCCGTATTTAGAACCAGAGGGAGTATGTCTCTTGGGCTATAAATTGGGCCATTCAACTCATGTGTTTCGCTTTACAGAGTCAGTTTCCGCACTTTAGGCTGAAGTTGACACGCCGTGGGCTACGCAATTAGGGTTGCAGCAGTGCAATTAATCAAATACTACGTACTTACCAAGCACACACTCAAATCCACCAATCTATTCGGTAAATCATCGAATCATAAATTCCTCTAATACAATTGTTGAATAAGTTATTTTTGTAGTCCTTAAAAGCATTTTTTAAAAACACGATATCATTGTGTAAAAACAAAACACGATAGCAAAATTAAGATTTAAAAAATAATAAAAATAGAAAAGTGTTTTTTAAAGAAAAGTGTAATAGCACTATCACAATGCCTTAAAAACAAAGCACTATCATAATAATTCTTAAAACTAAAAAAATTAAATAAATCTTTAAAATTTCTAATTGTTTTATCTGAGTTTCTAATAACTTACTATTATCATTTTGATTCCGAAACATATGTTGTTATTATCATCTAAGTAACATATTTTCTTTTTCAAATTTAAAACAACTATAATTGACAAATTACACTTTTAAAATTCTACTTAAAATGTTTTTAGTTTAAAAGATTACTACCATATTATAACGTTATACATTTTTAGACATTAAAATAATCTATAAAAATATAAATGAGAGATCAACTTACATAAAAAAATAACTTTTTTAAATTTTTTTTTATTATTTATTTTCTTAAAATCTCACAAATGAAATTAATAATTTATTATAATGATTAGATTTTAAAAAATAAATAATAAAAATAGGAAAAAAAAACTCTTAATATAAGTTAATTTCTCTTCAAAATCTTATATTGTTGGATTCTTTGCACATCCAAGACTATACTAGATAGTCTAGATAGAGATTAGAGACCATAAAAGATGAGATATCTGATAGTTTGTGTTGATTTGATTTGATTGGAATGGTGCGTATCAAAAGGGTAAGTAAATGTAGACTAACTAAAATAATTATGGCATCATAATACTAATATTAGTTGATTACTAATGGAGCATAAATAGCTGTCAAGCAACAAAAGTTGTAGACTTATAGTTTGACAGAAAGGGGCGAGTCAAGAGCTTTGGCTAGTGGAGGATCGGTGGATCCTATCACGTGATTGGAAGTAACGGACTCCGTTCTGTGCTTAGGAGCCAAAATTACAATATGTCCATACTCTAATATTTGGTATATATCTTATCAAAGTGTACTGATTTATTTTTATAGATTAAATCAGCATGTATTCATTTCTTTTAGTTTAAAAATTACATATATTAATTTTAGTTTTTCCTTTTCCTAGCTGTTCTTTATATTTTTAATATTTATCTAAATTAATTATTAATTATACAGTAATTTAAATATTTAAAAGTATTTTTAATATATAATACACTAAATAACTATCAATTCATAATAAAAAATAATTATTGAAGAGACTTCTTCGTAGTCTATGAAATAAATGTCCTAATAAAAATATATAGATCTTACAAATAAATGCAGAGAAACAGGTCATTGCAAGTAAAGGCGATGAGATTATTCGTATTCAAATTTCCGTAAGATGAAATTTATTGCACATTGTCAATTGAAAATAATTGATTACTAGTCGTCAAAAAATTTCTGGATGTATATAATGGGTTTTTTTGTTATTATTTTGAAAAAGATTGATTTAAGACACCACCTAACACTTCTTATCCAACTCTAACATCTTTTATTGGAAAAAAAAAGTTAATAACACATTTTTTTAAAATATATTTTTTATTATTAACTAAAATTTATCAAAAATTATAAATTGTGATGATCTCACAATTCATTTAATAATTCTTTCTCTTATTTTTATAATTTTTAACAATTTTCAATCAATAATTCAGTGTGTTATAAATAATGTGTTTCAAAGAGTGTTGTTAGTCCTCTTTATTCCAATCATATTCTTCAATGATCAACCTCATTAGTATAATGAAAGCCGGAATATTTATATGTCAATTTATATTTATATTTTGTTAAAAACGGAAATTTGTATTTGGAATATTTTTTTTACCATATTCTTGCTATGAAGTATCTGTTAAGGAATTTAAGCTAAGCCCACTTTCATGATATGTTGGTTGTATTTGAAGTTAACGAAAGATGTACAGTGAAAAACATTTCATATAAACATTAAAGCATAATTATAATAAAAAGTAATAAGTGTTTATGGTTTTTATAATTATCTTTGAATTAACAATAACATGTATATGCTTGTAGTTTTCTATTTCTAGCACACTGTAATTTTCTTTTATTTGTTTATTTTAAATCTTCAAATACAAATAAGACTTATTTACAATTTCAACATTTCATATTTATCTTCACTTTTTTGGTGGCTTATTGATGCTTAAGTACTAAAGAACAATCTCTCTTTCTTCTCTCTAATATATATATATATATATATATATATATATATATATATATATATATATATATATATATATATATATATACACGACGCATACAAAATAACAACTTTTTTTAAAGGCAAAATAACTATCTTATCAATAGGAGAAGTTTGAATTTTTATGAGAATATGATTAATTTATTATCGCATCTAACCCTTTTTTACATGATTTGTAAGTATAAATATCAGATTATTTTTTTTGTTCTCTTATTTGTCATTTTAAAATATATTTAAATATAATATTAATTATTTGGTAATATTTATATAATATTTTAATATAATTTAAAATTTTAATTATTTTTCTTAATCTTTATACTATAAATATGAAAAGAAAATAATTTAATAATTATTAAAGTTTCAAACTATGACCACGGGACTGTATATGTGCTTTTCAAACATCCACTTCCAAAAGCACATTATTATGGTGACAACACGTTTCCGTGTTACCAATTAATTAGCGTGATGGCATTTTCATCGCTAATTAATGGCGTAAGTCTTATTACAGCTAATGTGAGGGAGGCTTCTTATTATTGCACTTAGCTTAAAGTATGTAGGCTTCTTGTTGCACTTCTCATAGTTGTTTATATTTATTTTTAATAAGTGAAATTTCATTAATCAGAGTATGTAGGCTTCTTGTTGCACTTCTCATAGTTGTTTATATTTATTTTTAATAAGTGAAATTTCATTAATCAGAGTATGTAGGCTTCTTGTTGCACTTCTCATAGTTGTTTATATTTATTTTTAATAAGTGAAATTTCATTATTCAGAGTATGTAGGCTTCTTGTTGCACTTCAAAAACCGGTGGAGAGGATTTCTCATAGTTGTTTATATTGTTCATATGTAAGTGTTTTTTCTTAATCGGAGAATAAAAGATATTCTAACTCATTTATATAACTCATCCATAAAGTGTTCTAAGACGACATTGCGAATTGATCACGAAAAGACTTATTTAATTCTAAAATATGCAAGAAACATCATTTAATATTAATTAGAAACATTACAAAATTTTGTCCTTTTTATTTAACTATTTCATTATAACATAAGAAACATCATGGATTATAATATTACTCCAGTTCTTCTTAATATAAAGTTGCTTAAAAAACATTGAAAAAACTTCGTTTTAATTAAAACAAATCTTATTTCATTTACTAATGAATTATATCATTTGCTAACAAGTATGATACATTATACTGATAAATATTGTTATTGTTGTTAGTATACGAAATTGATGTATTATCACTAAATCATATCGTTAGTAAAACATTTATAATTAGCTAGTGTAAATTTCAAAATAATTATATAAATAGTTTAATTTCTGTATAAAAAGATAATTCTAAATAACGAAAGCTAATCAAACACATATCATTAATAAATGTTCCTTTTGTGATGAAATCCTCATTCAATTGTTTTTCATGCACTATATAAACTAAATTACACCAATAATATATTTTATATTTAATAAAATGTAGAAATTTAAAGTCCTTGACTATGCGTAGATTAGTTGGATATATTTCCGCCTCTAAGGTGGAAAAAAAATATAATTAACGCGCGAACAAAATGTACACAATGCACATTAGGTACTTAAATTTGTAGTGATTCATTTTGTGAAGGACAAAGTCCTTCAGTGATAATATATATATATATATATATATATATTGCCAACTAATGTTTGATACAGCCATATATACACTGAACTTAGATTCATATTGTATCTTATTTTAGCAGTTCTTATTCTGTGTATATGATTCGATATCTAAAAACATGTTAATTAACACTTCTATGCCTGCATATATATAGTAAACCAAAAGAAAAAATAAAGATTTCACTTGTCCTGTTTATAGTGGTATAGCAAAAGAGTTTAATTTCCTATACATTCTCAGTAAAATTTATTTACACTATCGACTAAATAAAATATCATTCATATAACTTTAAAAGCAATTATTATAAAAATTAAAAATTTATTTACACTATTGACTAAATAAAATATCATTCATACAACTTTAAAAATAATTATTATAAAAATCAATAAACTTATCCAGCCTACTAATTTAAAATCATTGACGTAAAACACTTATACTAAAATAATTTATATACAATACAAAAATAATTAATCCAACTGTTGGTCTTGTATTTTATATTGTTATATAGTATTCATTCATGGTACATAAAAAGGCAATGCAGTTGGTCTTGTATTTTATAAATAAAATTTAATATACATGTATAAAATTAGTGTAAATTTTTTTATACTATTAATTAATAAAAAACATATTTAATATACTTATAACATAATTACTATAAAATTAATAAAATTATCATACATAATTTTTTTTATTAGATGACTAAATATGTATTATTTATTCTTAAAAATATTTGCACGTAAAACTACTCTTAATTATTTGTAAACCTTAATAGTTCAAAATATGCACCAATTAAGCTTCACTAAAATCATCTGTAGAAACCATCATAGCCTGGATAATCAATACTCCACTTGGCATATGAAACGGATTTACCTCTACAAAGAGTTGCATCTCTTTCTTCCCCTGATCTTTGCGCGTACATACATGAGTAATGAGTTAATTTATTATTATTATTATATATCGAGACGTAGACACACATATATATAGATATATAAACAACGTAGCATACCAGATATATATAGATAATTAGCAAACTTGTTTAATTTGCTGTTTATTGTAAAACATTTGACATCATGTATTGTCAATTTCCTCTCACAGGTTTAATGATACACTTAATGTTTGACACATGTAATCTACGATGATAAAAGAAAAAGAAAAGTGGACGAATCAAAGATAAACACGCAAATATACATCCTATGTGAAACTAAATACTATAACTTCCGATCAATCGAGGAGAGCATATGATGAAAATGAAACCTTAATTTGATTGACTTACAAATATATATGTTTACCTCTGTACAATGCCTTAACGTATATATGGGAGCGCCTGTTTTTCTCCACCCCTTGTATCTCGCAAAGAGAGAAAAATGTGAAGTGGACAAATTAAAAAAAAAAAACCAGAAAATTAACAAATATTTAAAACATATAATAATATAATAATATAATAAAGAAGCTAATCAAACGCTATGGATTGATTAAAATTCTCTATTGGGATATTTACGATGGATTTAGGATCTTGATCTCTGAGGCAGTGACAAGACTTCTCATTACTTCAACTTGAGCTCGCAGTGATTGTATATAATCTAGGGTTTCTTCAACCAAAGACACACCGTCCATGGATTCTCCTCCTGGTAAGAGACTCTTGAGCCTTCGCGTTCTCTTCTGAACCAGCCTCTTCGCAACGGAACTCGCCACCACCCTATCTTTTGCTCTGCTGTGCACTGCACGGTTTCTTCTCAACATGTTTCTGCAGCTTCTGATCCTTGCTGTGAAGCTTTTCCCTGCTACCGGCCTCTGTGGTGATGATGTCACGTGTTCTGCGAGGACTTTGTTGTTGTTGCCATCTCTTGAAGCATTGGCAATAAGGGCCCTGCTCCAGCGAGTGGTTTTGTTTCTGGTGGAAGCCATAGCTAAATCTGCTGACAGCTTTATGGCTTTCTTTCTCTCCATCAGACTCATGTTCTTCTTCTGAGAGCTATATTTTCTCAGACCCCATATCCATTTCTTCAGAAATTCTTCCTTCACCGAGTTGATATTTCGCATTCTGTGAAAGAAGGTTTTAATTCACAATATAAGATATAAGTGTTAACGAAAGAAGCTAGCTAGGGCTTGCTATATCTAGAGGAAATTTGATTTAATTTAATTTAACTAGAAAAAATGACGAATTAATTAAGGCATACCTTGATGAAATTCTTGTAACAAAGAGAAGAGGATGGCGAAAATTAATATGAGTAAGGTTTGATGAGTGACGTTGCAGTGTTACAGATCCAAGCAAAGTGGTATATGATCAGGATCTGAGAAAGAGAGAGAGGTTGAGAAGAGCAAGAATGTGAAGGTAACGAATTTATGTGCTCGAAAGAGGAGAGTGGTGGGGCTTTGAGAGAAAGACACAGCACATGCTGGCACATGGAGTCCCTGGCCCACTACCCAAAACAATAGAGAATAATGTTACATTATAAAGAAAACAATGTATTTAGATTAGTGGTAAAGAAGAATAAAGGTGACCTTAATGTAATGCAAACCTAACATCGGTATCTTTGTTTTGAATACAAACAAAAATCACTAAATACGACTCACTTCGAAACAATGTGCCTATGGCCCGCGAGTGAAACTCCGTGAGAGCAAGATTGTACCTTATCATCACTATTAATTATTTTTAATTAATGATTATAGCTTTCTATTCTATCTTTTAAAATATGTGCCCTCCATTTTAGGGTAATTTAATTATATATGGAATAGGATGCATTTGTATTTTGTAGACTTAATTAATTTTCGCAATAATTTCTTATATTCGATTTTCAACTAAACAAAAAATCATAATGATTTGATTCCGAAAACACAATTTACATGGTTATGTTTTGATATATTCGAAACATCTTAACATTGTTTTTCATCGTAACACCAAGTGCAATGGAAATTCAATTTGGTCACTTAGATTGTGGAAACTTTCTTCAAGCAAAAATTAATGAAGTAGTATAACATGGTTTAATCATGACGTGTTACATATATTATATTATATAAATAAGGCAAGACATTTACATGATTATATTTTTAATATTGCACTATAAATCTATCAACAAGTGATATATGATTTCATTATAAATCCTTGTTATGCTAAAATTTGTAGTTTTCTCTGACCTTGCGTGGCAGAAAGTCTTTTTCCCATAAACTTTGTGAAAATTCGATTCAGACCATGCTTAGATTGTGAATAATTTTTTTAATGTATTAATCATTGTTGTTAATATATCAAACACATGATTTAATCATGACTAATATAGATTTGATGTTTTACACTTATATCACTAATTAAATTTTCGTTTTATTAATACAAAATTAATTAATCTAACTGTTGAATAAATTGATTATATATATATATATATATATATATATATATATATATATATATATATATATCAATTTCCACATAAATTAAACATTTATTGATATATTGTCCAGTAAGGAATATTTATTTATATTTTAAATAACATATTATCCGTCAAAATAGAACAACACAATGAAGATGCAATTATTTTTTGATTTACATAAAAAAATTAAACTTTATCTTCTTTATAAGAAGTTTTAATTCAGCAGTTAGATTATTTAATTTCATATTCTATAAAAAAAATCATTAAGTGCTATAAATACAAAAGTTACACACCTTATGTCAATTGATTATATATATATATATATGTAGGACAATTTTTTTGATATAGTTTCTTTTTTAAGTATTATTAGCGTTTTTCTTCCATTAAAATTAGAGTTTTACCTTATCAATTTCCATAATAAATATTTGCATTAAAAGATTATGTGAATTACTAAGTGAAACTCTAGTTTTAATTGATTTGCAGAACAATTGTATATAATTAAGTTTTATTCAGACGCATGTATGTAGAATGAAAATGTAATTTGTACGTGAGAATGAGAAAAATAAATATCAATTATTGAATTTTATGATAAATCATCAAGATTAAACCACGTACACAAGTTGTTAAAGTTTTTTTTTTCTAAAAAAAAAGTCACATGATTCTTTTAGTTGTTTACATAACTTTAAATCTTGACAATCTGTGTATGATAATATAATTAAAATATATTCTTTGCATTTTCAATTATAAAAGTCATTTTCTTAATAAGATATATATATATATATATATATATATATATATTGGTGAACCCCATTTTTGCTATACAACACTTGTTTATCTTTAAGAGCAATTTGCTTAAAATTTTGATGGACAATATAAATTAGTGTACCAAACTATAATGATAAATTTTTTGAAATATTTATTCTACTTACTCATTTCATAAATAATAGAGAAAGCGAAGCATTTGCTTTGTTTCCCTACCTGCTATACCCTCGCATGGATAGATTTAATATAGCACCGTCGTTATGAATAGCTTCTTTCACTGGCACAATGAATAGTCATTTTTAGAAAGTTTGTGTGTTGTTTGTAATAACGTTAATAGTTCCAAGATATACAATCGTTTCATTGGCCCTCTCTGGCAAATAGGAAAAAAAGAAAATCGATGATTTCTTCGTTGATTTGATTTGATAGATAGCAATAAAAGAACAACAGCACAGCCTTAGGAGTTGGCATGAAATGCGCATTCTTCATTTCGGATTGGTTGGCATGCAAACTAATATTTTCCTACCATACAATTCTCATGCATGTGGCATGTTCTCAAATCATAATTAAAAATGATCTCTTGTGCCGTTATAGTTATTAATTATTATGCTATAAACTAGTAACCAGCAGGGGGAAAAGGTAAAATAAGCTTTCCCACAGTAATTTGATTTGCTATGTTTCTGGAATGTTGGAGTTAGAATGTGGTAAATATGCTTTTAGAGGTCATCCAGTCAAGGCTACCAGCATTCTGTTTATGAGTGAGCCTACAAAAGTCTACATCAATTAATGTTTCTCCCCTTTAAAGTAAAAGGAATTATAAAATAATTATTCATATAAAGTAGCAATACTAATATAGATGTTTGATTAAGACTAATACATTAATTTAACTTTATTTTCTACTCATAAAAAAACTACATTTAACTCCAACAATATATATGTAGAATATAATACTGAGTATAGTTAAATTCTAAATAACTAAAAGTTATTGAAATAAGTTATTCAAGTATTTGAGTTTTTTAATTAAGATTTGAGATTTAATATTGAAATGAAAGGACTGGGTGATATCAGATTGATTGAATACAAGATGAAAACTCAATATATCTTCTTATTACACAAAAAAAATAGTTAAACACTAAGTAACCAAATCATATATCTTCTTAGGCACATATACATATAAAAAATGGAGAGAAGGTAACTAACTAGCTAGGGTTGGGGTTGAGTGTATGTGAGAGAGGTATGGGTGGACGCAGCCATAGTTTGTTTGGAGGAACAGAAGAGGAAAGGAAAAGGAAATTGGCAGGATCCGGAAAACATGCTGATACGAGTGCGTCAGGTCCCACAGGCATTCGAATTCCCGGGCACTTGGGATTTGGCATTGCCTTAAGAAAAAGAGCACAATGCAATCCCCACATGCTCTCCACATGGGCCTTTCAAAAGTGTGCTACCCTCTTCTCTTCTTTCTATTCTCTTCTCTTCTTTTTCTCTGTCTAATTTTATCTTTCCCGAATCAAATCTCCCTTGGTTACCATGCTACTTGCTACATTGTTACCTAGCTACCTATCTTTTTCTCCACAATAATATTCACTTAGAATTAGAAAAAACACAATTACATAAGCAAAATTGTGATTATCGCTTTCCCATTTTGTCCAACTATGCCCGCTCTATCTATCTATCAGTCTCTTTTAGCTGACGCAAATGTGTGTCAATATCACCCATTAAGAAATTCACGTTTTGAAGAATATGTGTGACGTATACTTACCTATTTCAAATAAAGAAAGGAAAAAATGATGGAAAGAGGAAAAAAGGAATATATGTCTACAGTGGTTTGCTTTGTTATTATTAATTTGGAAGGGAATATATAGTATAATATAAATACATGTAAACATAAAGTTTACATAGTCCAAGAAATAAAGAAATATTAACAGATTGAATAAAGAGATATGTGAAGGATTTGTGTGGGCAGGTCATGGAATGGGCCCAGAGGTTACAATTTTATGTGTTTAGGAAAATCAAGGGAAGCAACGGGGTGCATGCGTCCCAAAATTTGTCGCCATATCTTCTCTCCCTTCTTTTTAGACATTTTACGCTTTCTCCAAACTCTTTTTTTGAATATGCCTTGCTCTTTCAATTCGCTGCTCCATCGATGACATTGTTTTGGTTGGTTGGCCCTCTCTCCTATAACATCCGTGGGATCTCTTTCGCTGTTCAAAGTTCAAACTTTAATTTAAATAGTGATCACATATTCAACACAAACGCATGATTTTTTTTAATATACTTGCGGAGATGGTTCTTGGTTCAATCCGGTATAGGATCATATCTTTTAATTTATCTGATTGGTTCTTCAATCCAAGTTCAATCTATATGGTTTTTGAAACTCAGATTTTGAAGTAGTTGCTGTCTTTAGAAGTTGTTGAATGTGCGTTAATGATTAACCCAGTTGCTTGTATAAATTAATGCTGCAGAAGTTTTCATTCTCTGGTTGTCATAGGGGTTGTTGTCTAGTTCTGGATTTGAAGGCTGATTTCGTAACCTGCTAGGCTTTCACACTGTTTTTTCCTGGCCCTATGGTTAGTGCTACTGATATGAATATTGTTTGGATTTGCCTCAAAATGTGTCTGCAGCTTATGAAGTTTTATTTTGTTGGCTTTTTATGTTTTGCTGTGGATCATATAGGAGTCAATTAAGTATGGCTTGCTTTCTGGAACGTCTTTATACCATTTTCTGTTATGTTTGAAGTGATTCTCAGCTTTTATGAGATTTGCTTTTTGGTTGTTATTTTAGGTTATGTTTGATTTCCGGTTTCCTAAATTTAGTTTAGAGTGTAAATTCAGTTTCCATTACCCTAAAAATATGTTTGTATATTAAAATTTTGTCTGAATCTCAATTTTGTAGAAAAATACTTAAAAGTTATTTTCACGAATTCAATTGGCAAATTTAAGTTTAATTCAAATTAATTTAAATTTGTAAACTTTAATACAATATGAACTTATTTATATATTTTGCTATGAGATATATAATTATAATAAGGACTGGTCTCTTGTCTTGCATGGTAACATGTAGAGCACCTCTGCGCACTGTCTACATACTCTGGTACTCTTTGGTAATAAAAGTGATTGGTGTGCTTGATAAAAAAAAAAATGTGTAACTTATTAATAAATGTTGGTTGTGAGCTAAACATTTTCATTTAACTAGGTACAAGTATGAGGCACGTTATACTTGACACGCGTTTTACTACATTTCATGTAACGCTTTTTTTAAAAAACATGTAACACAGTTTAGATATAGAATATTTTGTTATTTTTAATATATTTCTGTAAATAATGAAAAAAGTATTGAAAAGATTGCGTTAAAATATACTATTAACATTTCTTTTAATTTTATCATTAATTGACATAACCCATTTAGTAACGGACCCAAAAATTTTAAAAATTATGAGAAACAATACTCACATATACTTCTTTAAAGGCTTTTTTTTTAATTTATTCATATTCTTTAAAGGTTAATTTAGTTAATAATATTAAATTTATTAATAATTTACAATGTTCTTTAAAAATTATTTTTTTCATCTTAATTATTTTTCACCTGATTGTTACTTATGTTCTCCTATGAGAGAAGATTTTACTCCAACATTTATTATTATTTGGATAAAAAATATGACTTAAATAAGTTTATTATACCATTTTTTATATTTGATTGCTACATGTGTTAGTCTCATTCTATGATTTAAGTAATAAGACGTGATAAATAGACTCAGGTCTTTCCCTTCTCACGTAAGGAAGTTCTTTCCCTTCTCCCTCGTCTCCCTCTCTCCTTCTTCCTCACCCTCCTCCTTCGCTGACGCCAAGAGCCGCCGCAACCACCGCTCCACAAGCCTATTTTTCGCGACGCAACCACCCTCTCCCTCACCACACCGTCTCTGCCGCGTTCTCCACCAAATCCTTCTGCAATGAGATTCTCATCCTCTCCTCCATCAACCACGCGAAACACGTGAAACTCCACAAATACTGTAGCGACCCAACCTTCTTACTCCAAGGCCTCGTCGATGGTGTCGTTGTCCGGCGAGAGGACGAAGGTGAGGTCGCCACAGATGGAGGAGGGGTTGAGGAGGTTCGTGCGGCGGAGGAGGCCGAAGAAGAGCGCCATGACAGTGTCCGTGATCTCCTCGGTGCCCGAGGTGTCGACGTGGACGAGGCGTAGTCAGAAGACCCAAGGCAAAGGATGAGGAGGTGGTAAGGGCGGAGGCAGCGATGGGTGACATGGGGGAGGTAGGCAAAGGAGTGGAGGAGCACGACGGCGGCAGTCTCGATCTTGTCATTGGAGAGGCGAATGAGGGATTCGAATTTGAGGGAACAGTCCTCAACACAGTTTAGGGTGACAACGAGGAAGTAGTTAATAAAATAATGGTAACGGGAATTTTTTAAATATATTAATTAAATAATAAATAATGATATGACTCCAAATTAAATATGTATGAATAAATTTGATGATGTGATATTTTATCGTTTATGTTATCATCCGATCGCATTAGACTACCGTGAAATATAAAAAAAATAACAGGAAAATAGATGAATAAAAATGAATTTTAAATAATAAATTAAAAAAAATTTATTTTTTTATATATGATAAATACATTTAAGAAAAAAATATTAATTAAGGACACTTTAGATAATTAAAGGAACTAACAATTAAAAAGTGTTTTATAAAAGAAAAAAATAATTTTCTAAAAAAGATCTTATAAGAAGAATGAAGGGTAACGATCAATTAATGGGACAATACTTATAGATTTTTTTAATTACATTATAAATTATAAAAATTAATTTATAACTATACTATTTATATGACAAAAATGTTTAATTATTTTAAGAAATAAATACTTTTTTGTTTTTAACATAATAAATAATTATTTTTCATTTATCTAAAATGCACAGTAAAGTATAAATTGGAACAATTTTTTATAGTTATGGTTAATTAAACTCACTTTAAACTTACTCATCAAATTAAGAACTCACTTTAAACTTTTTTACTAATAATAAAATAGGTTAAATTTTAAAATATTTAGTTAACAAAGTCAAATTTAAGTTATTTAAATAGTCTTTCTAACTTAAGTCATCTTGTAATAATGATGAAAATGCTATTGCGTTAAGTTTTTATTATAATAATTTAAAATTATATATTTGTTAAATTTATTTAATTAAAGCTAGCTTTTGACTCTTTAGGCTACATATCCTGTTGGGCTATTTGAAAATAGTTTTATAGATATTTTAAATATTCTATTACAAAGCAGACTTTTAAACAAAGTTAAGTTTTTTTAAAAAACAAATGCGTATATAAAATAATGAAACTAAATTCAGACCTTATATTTGAAAAATAAGTCAGGTGTAGACATGCATGATCCTTTTCCCGTAAAATTTAACCTAATACAACTTATTTTCACTTACATAAACCAAAGGATATTCGTCAACTTTATAAAAAAATTTAATAATCAAAACAAAGAAATTAAACTTAAGTGTCATTTGACTTTGATTAATCTTAAACCGGATTTAAAAGTACTTTTTGTTGAACACTCTTAGGTCGAAGGTTCAATGAGTGAAATCATCATGGTGTCTCTTTGCGTATTTTCGCTCCCTCATACTAAATAGTAAATATGGCTAAAAGTATGACGAACAATAGAGCTAAAAGTCATTATAATAAAAATCAAATTGTTGAGTGTATCTTTGGCTACAAAACGAGCCTCGTAGCGTTACATTGTACCATCTAATTTTTGTTTAAATTTTTATACTCACATGTAACTTTTTTAATTGAAAAGCAAAAGGTATATTTATATATTGATAATAAAAAAGTACTGGAAGCTAAGTCACGTACAAACTGTGAAATATTTCCAGTCCCACGTGGTACAATGAAACACATACAAACCAAACCCGGCACGCCACGGATCATACATACATACCGTAGCACCCCACATGTAATTAATCACACTCATACCTTTGTTATATGGTACCAAGGACCAAGTGCGATCAGTAAGAAATGCATTAAACTCATCAACCATTGCATTTTTCCAATTTAGGTTTTTAATTGCTTGAGTGAAACATGGTTCAAAAGAAAAGGTGGGTGAAAGAAGAACATACTTAGGATTGAGTTTGTTGATGCAACCTTTTGCTCATATTTGCATTGCATGGGATGGTGTTGGTGACGAGGAGGAAGTATCATTATTTGGTGAGTAAAGTGAGAATGCAATGACAAACGTGTACGAGAAGTTCATGAAATTATGTTCAGAAAATGTCTTGATAATATTAATGTATTTATTATATTTAATTAAATATTTTAATAATTTAAAAACATAAATACTAAATATTTTTCAATTTTTTTTATATTGTAAGACCACTTACACAATACATAAATACTCCAACTCTCTCATGTACTCACCATATACATTATTCATTCCCTCTCCAACACTTAACTATCTTAAAAAAAAATACACACTTTACGTACTCTTGATCTGAGCATACACACATAAATAATCAATTAATCATTAATTTTCATTTTTTTTACTTACTCAACATTCTCACACATTCACTTTTTAACACTCTTTCTTATTTCTTTTATTACCATTCATAATAGATAAGGATAAAAATCACCCAAGTAACATGTCAAGAACTTATTATCTAAATTTGATATTTTTAATAAATAGATCAATTAGGTTAAACCTTATGCATGCTAGGTCGTATAAATTACTAAAATAAAAGATAATGTAAAAAAGTAATGAATGTGAGTGCTTAGTAAGAAAAAAAAATGATAATATTGAATTAATTATTCTTTTGTGTGCTTGATTATGGTGAGAGTGTCTAGAATATGCATTTTTTTAGGTATGTGTATATTCAAGAGGGAATGATGTATAAGGTGAGTGAAAAAATTTAGAGTATCCATATTGTTTTAGTAGCTAGGGTTGTTATTTTTGGCTGAATTTTTTTGTGGTACTTCTTTTAACCCATATTTTGTGGAAAAATAGCTAGAGCCTTTAGTTTGGCTAGAGATTGGAAGTTCCAAAAAACTAGCACATTTTTAGTTTGTCTCAACATCACACGACCATAACTTTTGCTCCGGTTATCAGAATCGCAATTATTATATATG